>NC_062524.1:13275974-13413474 GCF_022655615.1 Tachysurus fulvidraco | reverse complement strand
ATCTCGATGCCTCGCTGGTTGTTAAACGACAGCAGGAGTCTAAGAGAATTTCTTAGTGAACTAATTAAGAATTTACAGGTTTTATCTTGCTAGTTCACCAACATGCCTACTTTATATTGCTTTAACAAACCTACTTATTTGAAATAAAATAATCGAGAAACTGACTAGAAAGCTGTGTCATGTTCTTACTGAGGAGCCGCCTATAATAGACACGTTTAGCCTGCTAGCATTGCTCAGCTGACTCATCCATTTCTGGTGTCTGTTTGAGTGGCAACTCAGTCACTGTTAGGTCTGAACTAAATTATCAAGAGACTTGTGTGACTCCAGATCCTCTCTAGGATGGAAACACTTGGAGTTTCTATGAGATGTTTTTATTCACTCTGTCATCGCTTAGCATCGCTTAGTATCGCGGCTTAGCATTGATTCATTTGATCAATGAATCAGATCTTTTTTGCAGGTTTTGAGCACTTCACTTCTTGTTTATAAGGTTTAAAGTTAAAGAAGGCGTTAAAGACTTAGCAGAGACTGAGGGCTATGAAGTGAAAAGGTAGATTAACAGTCGGTATTTCAGTGAGACAGCATTGCTAGATGTGTTTGATTGTACAGATAATTGTGTCGTTGTCCTTCAAAATCCCTATTGGAAGGTTGTGAGATCAGATCACCGGTCCACTGCTGGGCCCCTGAGCAAGGCCCTTAATCCTCAATTGCTCAGTTGTATAAAATGAGATAAAATGTAAGTCTCTCTGGATAAGTGTGTCTGCTAAATGCTGGAAATGTAGATGTAAATTATTAAGTTTGTGTATAACATTTAGCAGGAGGACACACACACAGACACACACACACCACTTTTGTTTAAGAATCAGAAAACCTGCAATAAAAGTATAATGACCGCCGGTCCAGTGACTCACTTCATTGGTGATATCGTAGACCACAATAGCAGCCTGAGCTCCTCTGTAGTACATGGGGGCGAGGCTGTGGTAGCGCTCCTGCCCGGCTGTGTCCCAAATCTCAAACTTCACTGTCGTGTCATCCAGGCACACCATTTGTGTCAGGAAGGCCGCTGTGCACAGTAACAAGCAGAAACGAGCAAAGTCCACTTTTAAAACCGATAACAAATCTTACTTAAAAATCAGGTGAGTAAAAATAAATAAATAAAAGGGATAAATATCATTTAATTTTACTTTGAGAGCTGCTTTGAGACAAAGTCCATTGTTAAAAGCACTATACACATAAACAAATACAATTTTATTGAATTAAAATTTTTGTTAAGGTTGCAGCTTTATGTATTTATTTTATCATGTTCTACACATCTTCTAACGTGGTGACACCTTGACACCCCACGTGACCTCGACCTGTCACCAACATCCAAGCAATTTTTATCGTGGCACGGTCTACCTCCAACCAATCACATTCTGATTTACTCGCACTATCACAGTGTAAAACGATTAAAAACAAAAAAAAACAAAAACACTTGTCGCAGATTCGATTGGTCAGCGCCACGAGACCGTTGTCCAATTGGCTGGAGTAGACGGTGGGCGGAGTCCACCTATTTGTGGATTCTTGTGCACGTCTTGATGTTAGAAATGTTTCAAATACACAAATGCACAGAACGCAATCCACAAATGCGTGCAGTGATTCACAATTGCACAGAACGCGATTCACAAATGAGCAGGAAGCCATTCACAAATAAATACAATTAAATATATATTTATAAAAAAAAATTTATTTGCAAATCCCATTTTATTTATTTGTGAATTTCATTTCTTTTTGTGAAATTTGTAACATATATTTACGGTTTGCTTATTGTGCATTTGTTGATTTAAAAAATATTTGTGAAACTCTTTATATTTATTTGTGGATCATAGTATATTTATTCAGAATAACGAAACAATTCTGACCCCATACATGTCTCTCTCTCTCACACACACACACACACACATACACACACACACACACACACACACACACACACACATGCACACACATGCACACACATGCACACACATGCACACACATGCACACACAGTCCCTTACCTCCTATTGTACTCTCCTGAAACTCATGGAACTGGCCCTTAACAAAACGCAGCACGAGACTTGATTTGCCCACTGCAGACTCTCCCAGCAGCACTAGTTTGAACTGGCAGATCTTATTGGCCGCATTGGAACCGCTGGGCCGAGTCGCCGCTCCCCGATTGGCCATGACAGCTGAAGGTCCCCTTCTCTTCAGGAACACTCACTCTGTACTGCTACAGGAAGAGCTTTATAAAAAAGAGAGAGAGAGAAAGGAGTTTTCATGTAGACCAACAGTCTGGAGGTTTCAGCTCACTCATCATCATACAGGTGTAGGATTCTGACTCTAATCCAGTTCTACACTATTACACCTACAGCTCAAACCTACTGTACTGAAAATGACATCAACAGACGACAATACAAAGCTGGGAATGTTCGTGTTCAGATCAATTTTAAATACATTAATTCATTCATTCATTTTCTACCGCTTATCTCAGGCATCATCAGGCATCAAGGCAGGATACACCCTGGACGGAGTGCCAACCCATCGCAGGGCACACACACACTCTCATTCACTCACACACATACACTACAGACAATTTTCCAGAGATTCCAATCAACCTACCATGCATGTCTTTGGACCGGGGGAGGAAACATGCAAACTCCACACACACAAGGTGGAGGTGTCAATTTATATTTTAATAATTTAAAATGTAAAATTATAATCTGGAGAAAAAACAAAAATCAATATCACCAACTCTTAACTGTGCTAACAGGCAAACTATCAGATACGTAAAAGCTCATTCATACATGTATGTGAAACGCATTATTTCATTTTAAAAATCTAAATATTTTTTAATAAATTTCTGAAATAAAAATTTGGGGTTAAGCACTTATATCACCATTAACTTATAACAGTAGACAGACAGAAGGTTTAATCTTTTCTTGACGGGATCATTTCTTGTATATAACGAGATTAAAGAATGAAGTGAACAAAAACACTTTTTGTGAACTTCTTGGAGCACTGTTGAGCAGTCAATGGAGTAAGACGTGTGATTCGAGACTCCTGCAGAGTTCATGGCAATTGTTATTTTATATCCCATTTTAGATTATCTTTTTGATATATTTACCCCATGATATTTTCTTAAAGCCTTTTTAAGCCACTTGGACATAGTGTCATGGCTGGTAAGACATCTAAAACCCGTGCCACAGTGACCCAACAACTGCTAAGTTTGTTAAAGCGAGACATTGCTGAGATTTTTAAAACTGAACTTCGTGCGGCACTGGGTGATGATTTATTAGAGCTGACCCATAGTCGGTAAAAACACAGCTGGTGAATGATAAGGCCGCTTCAGACGCAGAGTTAGCTACACTCAGAGGTACAGTGGGAGAAATGGGGGATTCTCTCTCCGTCTGTACTGATGATGTAGCTGAGCTTAAAAACAAACTCACACATTTAACTCCACGGTTTTGTTGTGTGAGGACCGCGACGGAATAAAAGGATATTCGGGATTCCTGAGGATACCGTCATTAACACTTATGGTTGTCTGTACACTGATGAAGGAAGCTTTTAAACTGGATGAAACACTGCTGTTGGACCATGCACATAGAACCTCTCAGCTGAAGCCCAAACACGGTGAGCGACCGCGTACTGTTATTGCCAGTTTTCACTATTATTGCGACTGTGAGAATGTTCTACCGTGTGCCAGAGAGAGACGACAAGATTGCTGGGGAGAAATAAAGATGTCTGTTTTCCTCAACCACACGGCCAAGGTGGCCCGGGATCTAGCCGCCTTTACTGAGGTCAGGAGGCAACTGCACGGCCTGGAAGCGATTCGTTATGGTCTTTTCTGACCGGCTCGACTGCGGATTACATATAAAGGTGTGGAAAAAGACTTTGTCTCTGCAGAAGAGGCCAAGAAGTATATAAAAACGATGAACAGTGGGTACCATTTTATTCTGCAGTAATATGGTAATATCAGTGTGTGTGTTTACTTCCTGTTTATATAATGGGGTTTACATTAATAGAATTGCCTACTCTTCAGTTTTAAGACTCTGTGGGTTATCTATCTCTACTGCAGCTTAAACTCAGGCTATTCTCCGAGTTGATGTCACAATCCCGTGGCATCAATGTTTTTTCTCTCTTGTTAATGTGCTTGCAAAGCACATTCTTATTCTCTTGCATACTTATTATTATTATTTTTATTTTTATTATTATTATTATTATTATTATTATTATTATTATTAATGTGCTTGCAAAGCACATTCTTATTCTCTTGCATACTTATTATTAATGTGCTTGCAAAGCACATTCTTATTCTCTTGCATACTTATTATTATTAATGTGCTTGCAAAGCACATTCTTATTCTCTTGCATACTTATTATTATTATTATTCTACTTCTTCTTCTTCTGCTTCTTCTTCCGGACAGCTTTTGTCCTAGACCCATAAATGAGGTATCAAATCGACCGGCTCATAGAGGAGAGGTGTGCTATAGGTTTTATGAGCGAACAGAATTCCAGAATTCCCAGTATGGAAGCTCAAAGGGGTGTTTTTTCCCCATAGACTTGAATGGGGAATTCTTAAAATCTCTCTGTAGATGTGCTAACATCCAAAAGAGGGCAGCAGACACCAGTGAATCTGTGTAAAGGTCTTTAAAGCTTGTTGCTATATTTCACAGTGAGCTTCAGTTTCATTTCTCTTATATATATATATATATATATATATAGATATATATATATATATATATATATATATATATGAACTGCTGTGTGTTTCGGTCAGAAACGCATTTTGGATTAAAGCGTTTTGGATTAAAAGGCTTACATATTCCAGTTCCTTAGACTCTTGGGGATTTTTTACAAGCATTTGTTTTGAAAAATAAAGTGAGAGCCAAAAACAAAGGACGGAAGTGGATTGTTGTTTACACATTTCGGTCAGAAACGCGTTTTGGATTAAAAGGCTTACATATTCCTTAGACTCTTGGGGATTTTTTCAAGCATTTGTTTTGGAAAATATTACCCCAGTGAAGAAAGGTAAGCGCCGCCTATTTCCGGTGACTATCAACTTGGATTAAATTAGTATGATGGCTATAAATCGCATTATGCTTTGTGTGTGGGCTTAATAAAAACCAGAGAGTCTAAGCTTTCAAACAATATAACATTCAACCGTGTATTTAGAGGTTTAATGCTTAAAACTAGTGGTGGCGTGCCTTGGACAGCACGGCGGTCACATATGTTGTTGTTTCTGCCATTTGTATAACTTTTTGTTGTTTTCAACTATCAGTGTAGTTTTAATTTTTTTATTTATTTCAGTTTAAACTAATGTCCTTTTAAGAGCAGCAATGACTCTTATAAGAGCCACCCATTAATTCAGATTAAGATAAGAATGACTTTAATATAATATGGCTTGGGTACTGTTAGACTCGCCATTCTTCACATTAGTGAATTAATACATAAAACCGCAAAGGCTTTCTCGTGTTCCCGAATGGAGTTAAAGCGAGACATTGCTGAGATTTTTAAAACTGAACTTCGTGCGGCACTGGGTGATGATTTATTAGAGCTGACCCATAGTCGGTAAAAACACAGCTGGTGAATGATAAGGCCGCTTCAGACGCAGAGTTAGCTACACTCAGAGGTACAGTGGGAGAAATGGGGGATTCTCTCTCCGTCTGTACTGATGATGTAGCTGAGCTTAAAAACAAACTCACACATTTAACTCCACGGTTTTGTTGTGTGAGGACCGCGACGGAATAAAAGGATATTCGGGATTCCTGAGGATACCGTCATTAACACTTATGGTTGTCTGTACACTGATGAAGGAAGCTTTTAAACTGGATGAAACACTGCTGTTGGACCATGCACATAGAACCTCTCAGCTGAAGCCCAAACACGGTGAGCGACCGCGTACTGTTATTGCCAGTTTTCACTATTATTGCGACTGTGAGAATGTTCTACCGTGTGCCAGAGAGAGACGACAAGATTGCTGTGGGAGAAATAAAGATGTCTGTTTTCCTCAACCACACGGCCAAGGTGGCCCGGGATCTAGCCGCCTTTACTGAGGTCAGGAGGCAACTGCACGGCCTGGAAGCGATTCGTTATGGTCTTTTCTGACCGGCTCGACTGCGGATTACATATAAAGGTGTGGAAAAAGACTTTGTCTCTGCAGAAGAGGCCAAGAAGTATATAAAAACGATGAACAGTGGGTACCATTTTATTCTGCAGTAATATGGTAATATCAGTGTGTGTGTTTACTTCCTGTTTATATAATGGGGTTTACATTAATAGAATTGCCTACTCTTCAGTTTTAAGACTCTGTGGGTTATCTATCTCTACTGCAGCTTAAACTCAGGCTATTCTCCGAGTTGATGTCACAATCCCGTGGCATCAATGTTTTTTCTCTCTTGTTAATGTGCTTGCAAAGCACATTCTTATTCTCTTGCATACTTATTATTATTATTTTTATTTTTATTATTATTATTATTATTATTATTATTATTATTATTATTATTATTATTAATGTGCTTGCAAAGCACATTCTTATTCTCTTGCATACTTATTATTAATGTGCTTGCAAAGCACATTCTTATTCTCTTGCATACTTATTATTATTAATGTGCTTGCAAAGCACATTCTTATTCTCTTGCATACTTATTATTATTATTATTCTACTTCTTCTTCTTCTGCTTCTTCTTCCGGACAGCTTTTGTCCTAGACCCATAAATGAGGTATCAAATCGACCGGCTCATAGAGGAGAGGTGTGCTATAGGTTTTATGAGCGAACAGAATTCCAGAATTCCCAGTATGGAAGCTCAAAGGGGTGTTTTTTCCCCATAGACTTGAATGGGGAATTCTTAAAATCTCTCTGTAGATGTGCTAACATCCAAAAGAGGGCAGCAGACACCAGTGAATCTGTGTAAAGGTCTTTAAAGCTTGTTGCTATATTTCACAGTGAGCTTCAGTTTCATTTCTCATATATATATATATATATATATATATATATATATATATATATATATATATATATATATATGAACTGCTGTGTGTTTCGGTCAGAAACGCATTTTGGATTAAAGCGTTTTGGATTAAAAGGCTTACATATTCCAGTTCCTTAGACTCTTGGGGATTTTTTACAAGCATTTGTTTTGAAAAATAAAGTGAGAGCCAAAAACAAAGGACGGAAGTGGATTGTTGTTTACACATTTCGGTCAGAAACGCGTTTTGGATTAAAAGGCTTACATATTCCTTAGACTCTTGGGGATTTTTTCAAGCATTTGTTTTGGAAAATATTACCCCAGTGAAGAAAGGTAAGCGCCGCCTATTTCCGGTGACTATCAACTTGGATTAAATTAGTATGATGGCTATAAATCGCATTATGCTTTGTGTGTGGGCTTAATAAAAACCAGAGAGTCTAAGCTTTCAAACAATATAACATTCAACCGTGTATTTAGAGGTTTAATGCTTAAAACTAGTGGTGGCGTGCCTTGGACAGCACGGCGGTCACATATGTTGTTGTTTCTGCCATTTGTATAACTTTTTGTTGTTTTCAACTATCAGTGTAGTTTTAATTTTTTTATTTATTTCAGTTTAAACTAATGTCCTTTTAAGAGCAGCAATGACTCTTATAAGAGCCACCCATTAATTCAGATTAAGATAAGAATGACTTTAATATAATATGGCTTGGGTACTGTTAGACTCGCCATTCTTCACATTAGTGAATTAATACATAAAACCGCAAAGGCTTTCTCGTGTTCCCGAATGGAGTAGGGAATAGTGATTCTGTTTAGCATGCAAGAGTTTCGCGGTTCGAATCCACCCTTGGACAGTATTTTTTTCTAACACTTTATAATAAAGGTTCATTAGTTGACATGTTGTTGTTTCTTCCATTTGTATAACTTTTTGTTGTTTTCAACTATCTGTGTAGTTTTTATAATTTTTTATTTCACTTTAAACTAATGTCCTTTTAAGAGCAGCAACGGCTCTTTTAAGAGCCACCCATTAATTCAGATTAAGATAAGAATGACTTTAATATAATATAGCTTGGGTCTCCTCACATTAACATAATTATTTTTTAAACATATGACACATGTATATCACAAAGAATGATAAGAATGACTTTAATATAATAAAGCTTGGGTACTGTTAGAATCGCCATTCTTCACATTAGTGAACTAATACATAAAACCGCAAAGGTTTTCTCGTGTTCCTGAATGGAGTAGGGGATAGCGATTCTGTTTAGCATGCAAGAGTTTCGTGGTTCGAATCCACTCTTGGACAGTATTTTTTTTTTCTAACACTTTATAATAAAGGTTCATTAGTTGACATTAGTTACCACATTACTTAACATGAACTAATAATGAACTGCACTTCTACAGCATTTATTAATTTTGTTCATGTTAATTTCAACATTTACTAATACATTATTAACACCGTGTTAACATTACTTAACATACTGTGAACTAACATGAACAAAGAATAAACTTTATTTTAACAAAGATTACTAAATACAATAATTTATTGCTCATGGTTAGTAAATGTTAGTTAATACATTACATTTGAACTAATGATCCTTATTGTAACGTGATTATCTTTTTTCCCAGTAAAATCACTGATTGATGCTTTAGTTCAAGGTCTTCATGGTGCTTGTTTCAGGAAAAGATAAATGGATTTTCAGGTGTGCTCTTTTGTTGCAGGTGAGAAACTAGTCTGCAAATATAACCACAGTAACTGTGCAGCCATACCCTGGGAAACCATGTAGTGCACCTTACGAACCATATTGCAATATAAAGAAGCCATATCTCAGTTACACAACATAAAACACTCAGCACGATGAGGGGAACTGACGTCACATGTAGCCCCGCCCCCAAAATTATCGAAATAAAAAATTTAGCACAACATGGAGATGTGACATATCAAAACACTCAGCACGATGAGGGGAACTTGCCACGTGCAAGCACTTTCACATTTTCTTTAGGAAATGTACCTTTCTAGTTTTTGTATAGTTGTCTCCCTTTTGGAGACCTTTTTTTTCCCTTTCTATTCCCTTTTTTTCCCTTTTTTCATCTTTTTCTGGGTTGTGTATATATTCATGGGTCTGCGTGTGTGTGTGTGTGTGTATTTGTTACAATTCATGTGTACTTAAATGAGTACTGTTAAGTTGAATTCCGGTAATCCTGGTGTAGGCCCATCTGTTCGTTTCACTAGCTGGAATATATGTGGCATGGGTAGCCCATCTAAACATGGTAAAGTTTTTAGCCATTTGAAACAGCTTAATTCTGACAGTGTTTTTGCAAGAAACTCATCTCAAATCTAAAGATCATTGTAGGCTGCAGGCTTCTTGGATAGGGCATGTCTTTCATTCTAACTTTAACTCTAAATCAAGAGGAGTTGCTATCTTGATCAGTAAAAATATTCAGTTCTACCTGATGTTATTGCTGATAGAAATGGCAGATACCTTATGGTTGTAGGCATGTTAATGCAAACAAAGGTGCTGCTGGTAAATGTCTATGCACCTAACTTTGATGATGTTGAATTTGCCAACAGATTACTTAGTAACATTAATCATTTCAATTCTCATTTGTTGATTTTTGAAGGTGATTTGAACTGTGTACTTGACCCAGTCCTAGATAGATCTAGTTCACGACCAATATTTCAGTCAGCTTTGTCAAAATCTTTTTCTGACTTTATGAATCAGAATGGGTTGGTTGACTCTTGGAGAGTTTGTAATCCTCCCTCCCTCCCTCACTCACTCACTCATTTTCTACCGATTATACGAACTACCACGGGTCACGGGGAGCCTGTGCCTATCTCAGGCGTCATCGGGCATCAAGGCAGGATACACCCTAGACGGAGTGCCAACCCATCGCAGGGCACACACACACACTCATTCACTCACGCAATCACACGCTATGGACAATTTTCCCAGAGATGCCAATCAACCTACCATGCATGTCTTTGGACCGGGGGAGGAAACCGGAGTACCCGGAGGAAACCCCGAGGCTCGGGGAGAACATGCAAACTCCGCGCACACACAAGGGGGAGGCGGGAATCGAACCCTGACCCTGGAGGTGAACGTGCTAAACACTAACATGCTAACCCTGGAGGTGAACGTGCTAACCACTAAGCAACTGTGCCCCCCAGTTCATAATCCTTTAATTAAGAAACTTTTTCTCCTTTTTCTCTCAGGTTCACCAGTCATACTCAAGAATAGATTATTTCTTCATAGATAACAGCTTGAACTCCTCTGTTGCTGCCGTTGATTAATCAAGTATTTTAATATCAGATCATGCACCACTATTTATGGATATTCAGCTGTCCACAAAGAGATCTACCCCCCCCCCCCCCGCCAATTTGGAGATTTAATTCTCTATTGTTGGCAGATAATACATTTTGTGAATTTCTGTCTAATTCTTTTGATGAGTTTCTCCTTTTTAATCAGAACAAACTTACATCATCATCCTTACTTTGGGAGTCACTGAAGGCTTTCCTTAGGGGGCAGATTATTTCATACTCCTCACAGTATAATAAAAAACATAAGGCCAAGCTTACAGAACTCACTTCTGCTATTGGTATCCTTGACCTAGAGTGTGCATCCAATCCCTCCCCAAAACTGTTTAAGAAACGTCTTAACCTTAAGCCAGAATTTGATCTCATCTCCGCTAAGGAAGTAGAGCGATTCTTATTGCAGACACGCGGCACTTACTATGAACATGGGGATAGAGCGAATCGACTATTGGCTCACCAAGTGAAACGTCAATCTGCCTCACATTTGATACCTAAAATTAATAATCATGTTAATGTAATTGGTACAGACCCAGTAGAAATTAATGCCACATTCAAATTGTTTTACACCTCATTGTATAAATCTTAATTTCCTGCTGATACTGCTATTATGAATCAGTTTTTGGACAATCTTGAAAACCCTACCATTAATTCTTACCGTGTACAAGAACTAGATGCCCCACTCTCCCTTGAAGAAATAAAATTCTTGATTAAAGCGATGAGGTCCAATAAAGCCCCGGGACCTGATGGGTATCCTATTGAGTTCTTCAAAAAATTAGTTAATAAATTAGCACCTCTACTTCTTTCAGTGTTTAATGAATCCTTGGAAAATGGTTTGCTCCCAACTACTATGACCCAAGCTTCGATAGCTCTTCTATTGAAGAGTGACAAAGATCCAACTTTGTGTGGTTCCTATAGGCCTCGATCTTTGTTTAATGCTGATGTAAACGTTCTGGCAAAAACTATAGCTCTGTGCCTAGAGAGAGTGTTGGCCAGCATTATTTCTGAGGAGCAAAACGGTTTTATTAAGGGACGTCATTTATTTTTTAATACTCGCACTCTTTTAAATATTATTCATACAGTACATTCCAAAACAGTACCTGAGATTTCAACGGATGCCGAAAAAATCATTTGATAGGGTAGAGTGGGAGTATTTATTTGCTGTTTTAAAAAAATTAGATTTTGGTAATAAATGTATTAGTTGGGTGAAATTACTTCATACATCACCTCAAGCCAGCATTCAAACAAACAATGTGCGCTCAGTTTATTTTTCATTGAAACGTGGGACACGTCAGGGCTGCCTTCTCTCTCCATCTTTATTTGCCTTGACCATTGAACCATTGGTCATTTCATTACGATCCTCTACTTCATTTAAAGGCGTCACTGGGAACGGTATCGAACATAGGCTATCATTGTATGCAGATGATTTGTTGCTCTATATATCTGACCCTGTATCTGGTCTACCTGGTATCTTGTCCACTCTTGATACATTCAGCTCCTTTTCTGGATATAAATTACATTTTCAGAAGAGAGAATGTAATCCAATTAACACAACTGCTTTGCAACTTAAGCATCTGGACATGCCCTTCACAATCAGTCCCGCGAACTTTACTCCACTCATAACTAAGTCTGACATATTCTGGATTTCTGTGACCAATCTACCTCCAAAACAAAGGCTGCTTGGGAAGGAGACCTGGGACTTCAGCTTGGGGACGGGTGGTGGGATAGTGTTGTAAATGGCTTTGGTAATGTCTCATATGCTCGTCTCGCACTTATCCAGTTTAAAGTCATTTATAGGGTGCATTTTTCTAAACATAGATTGTCTCAAATTTACCCAGATGTCGATGACAAAAGTGACAGATGCTGTAGAGCACAATGCCACCCGAGTCACATGTTTTTTTTGTCCATGACTATATAATTATTGGTCGGGTTATTTCAGTACGATGTCCACTATTCTGGGACTACATTTGCAACCCTGCCCATTGATTGCTATATTTGGACTTCCAGATGAAGCATCTCAGTTAAACTCTATGCAAAAAGAAGTTATTAGCTTTACATCATTGTTGGCCAGATGTCGCCTTCTTCTTCAGTGGAAGTCCTCAGTCCCACCATCTCACTGGCTAAAGGATACAGCGTTTTTATTAGGCTTGAGAAAATTAAATATATGATAAGCGGTAATACCTCCAGGTTTTTTCATAAATGGCAACCGTTTATCTCATATTTCATAGGACTTCAGGTTTTGCTGGATTAGGTTTTCTTTTCTTTTGTAAAATTAAAATTATTGGTACTCGATAATTAAAAAGGGCAGGTTTGCTTACGTATAAATCACCTGGGGTGGGCGGGTGCTGGGTGGTTTGTTTTCTGATTTTCCTTTTTTACTTCCTTTTTATTATTGTTATTCTTGTAATTCTTTTACTTTACTCCTTTTTCATGTAAAACCAAAATTGGATTCTGTATTGTTATTTGATTTTGTTTGCAATAAAAAGATTTCGCAAAAACAAACTTCTCTGCTTCTGTATGTTCTCTTTAATCCTGTCAAATGCTCAGCTTTTGGTTTCGCTTTTCAGTACATTGTGGGTTAAGATATTTAACACCGCCCCCTAGTGTACAAATACAAGACTCACTGACTATGTGAAATTCAAACTTGAAACAAATTCACCTACAAGTCCATCATTACACGCCGAGCTGAGCTTTACGGGTCAGTCGTCTCCTGCTGGGTCAGAAAGACAGAAATCTGTCAGGTAAAGTCCATGAACTTTTTGATCGTCTCAACATCATCCTATCTCTCACACTCGCGCCGATCAGCACAAGGAATACGTTTTCAAACCAATCGAGATCCACCATGGACTGTCAGGAATTACTATTATTTCTCCTTATGCATCACAGTGCACAGAGTCTGAGGCACGAGGCTTAATCTTCAGGCATTTAAGGTTTTGCCTCAGGCTCATCAGGACAGTTGTTTAGAATTAGACGACATATCAACAACAAGAAGCTTTTACGTGTCTCTGTTTGCTTCAGAAAGCCTGTTCTCATGGCTTCAGTAAATAAGATATAATTAGGTTGCAAACAGGGTATGAGCCAATTCACAAGTCATCCTGTTTAACAAGTCTGTGGTTCCGGGGATTTAACAGCAATGAGAAATCTTATACCTATAAATACATATGTACAAATGTTAGAAAGAAGTGCAGTCCTGATGATAGTGATAAGTAAACTGACATTTCCTGTAAAAGCTTTCCAGATCGTTCCTCCGGATCTGAAACAGATATAAAATGTCTCAGTGACTGTGGCATTGTTGTGCCACATGGTCTGGTTTGTGTACATTAGAACCTGCTGAGCTCCTGTGGAGTTTAACACATAACAGTCTGTATAGAGTTTATATAGAATGGTGCAACAAACCTTAAAACATCCAGTAAGTGTCAGTTTGTTCATACCTTGTTGAGAGAGACGTTAAAGCGAAACACCCCAAGTTGACAGAACGGCTACACTGACTCAAACAAACACTCTTTATAACTGTGCTGAACAGAAAGGCATCTCGGGACACGGATCCTTGACGCAGATGGACAAGAACAGCCAATCAGGTTGATTTAAGCAAGTTGCTGTATCAGGAGTGGGTCTGTGCCTCTACACACAGCATGGACACACAGCATGGACACATAGAGCAGGAACACTGATCATCAGGACACACAGCATGGACACATGGAGCTGGAACACGGTCAGTGCACATCATCAGGACACACAGCATGGACAAACACACCAACACACATCATCAGGACACACAGCATCAGGACACACTTCATCAGGACACACAGCATCAGGACACACAGCATCAGGACACACAGCATCAGGACACACAGCATCAGGACACACAGCATCAGGACACACAGCCACCATTAAAAACATCGCACTGTCACACAGCTCTCTCGGCTTTACCGTCCAGTTTCACACACAAATCAGAGTAAACACGCATCTTATCTTATCGCTGTAACATCACGTGTAGATCCACTGCACTCGGTCTGATATTTCCTGTCACTAAGGCTAACATGCTAACAGGCTAACCTGACAGACTGAACTGCGACACCACATTAACACCATGATATCTTTTACCTGGATGACAGCAGACACGCAGTTGTGACACGTGACGTGGGGATAATTGCGTGTTTCTCTGGGACGTTACAGTGAGTGGACATTAATTACCAGCTCCGAACTCGTCCCCTTTCTTTGCTCTGTCTCTTCTCTCTACTTCCCTTTTAGAACCAAAACACAAACAACAACTTCCGCCCCTCTTTGCTACGTCAGACTGCACCATAGAATCTACCCCTAGATGTCGCCTTGGCTACGGCAGTAGATTAGAACAAATGCGTCAATAGAGCCGCCATCTTGGTACAGGGGACCCCCTCCTCTTAATGCATCAGCGTCAATGTAGGCAAAGGGAAATAAAATCACCATAAATCGTCATGAATGGCATTTTCTAGTTTTTTGGTTCGTTTCAACGGTCAGACATGTATTTATCATTGAGTCCAGAGAAAATTTAAGGTTTTGATATGAAGATAATCTACTTTTTCACAATATAATGCTGACGTCTGTTTATCACTTAGGAATCTACAAAGATTCAGATTATTTTATTTAATGCCATGTCAGCAATCAAAGCTATTTTCAAGGCAAAAATTTACAATTACAAAAACACAAATATCATATAAATACAATTAAAGCAAAACAAACATAAACAGCAAGTCATATTATACATTTTTTTATTTTAATTAACATAGGGTAAAAAAAAATCCAAAACCTTTTCAGGCATAATGTCATTAAATATGTCCTTAAGTGAAGTAACTTGATAAAAGAGCATTCTGCTTGTGTTAAGTCCAGGACAATCTAATAAAATATGTTTGACAGATAAGGGAATCTTACAAAACATACATAAAGTTGGGTCTTTTCACCTTTAAGCAAAAAAAGTATGGGTGAATTTTTAATGTCCTTATTAAGAGCTTCGTAATCTACAAACGTTGTTGGTTTTCCTAACTGTCAAAAACTAAAGGGTAACTAACATGGATTAGCTGCGGTCGTTAACCAAGGACTGAAACAAACCAACGTAACCAGAAATATAATTTCGTACCATTCAATATCATAAAACACATTCTCACTTTTGAAGTGTAATCCCTTGCTGTCTGGTTTTTAGATTGCGTTTGTTTGAACATCCAAACCTAGCACAAACGTTCAGCATCGTCCATGAATTTGAAGACCCCTGTGCCAAGATGGCAGCGGTTTTGACCTAGGTTAATCTATGTTCAGACTGCTTGTCAGCACAAGACTGTTAATGATTATGCTATTGTTGATAGTGTGACGCATGGTGGTCTAACCATTGTCTATTTTTATACAGATAATACTGGGGGGCATGGTGGCTTAGTGGTTAGCACGTTCGCCTCACGCCTCCGCCTTGTGTGTGGAGTTTGCATGTTCTCCTTGTGCCTCGGGGGTTTCCTCCGGGTACTCCGGTTTCCTCCCTCAGTCCAAAGACATGCATCATAGGTTGATTGGCATCTCTGGAAAATTGTCCGTAGTGTGTGAGTGTGTGAGTGAATGAGAGTGTGTGTGTCCCCTGTGATGGGTTGGCACTCCGTCCGGGGTGTATCCTGCCTCGATGCCCGATGACGCCTGAGATAGGCACAGGCTCCCCGTGACCCGAGAAGTTCGGATAAGCGGTAGAAAATGAATGAATGAATGAATGAATGAATACCACTGACCATCACACCCACGTGTGTGATACACTGTGTACCACTGATAGGGTTGCAAAGGGGTGGAAAGTTTCTGGTAATTTTCTGGTAAATTTCCAGAAACTTTCCACTGGAACTTAATCTGGGGAATTTTGGAAATATTGCAAATTGGAAACTTTACCAGAATTTATGGAAATTTAAGGGAATTTATGGGAATATGCAGGAATTTATGGAAATTTATGGGAATTTACAGGAATTTATGGGAATTATTTGGAAATATTGGGAAATGTATATAAACTATATTATATACAAACATAAATAAACATTTTGTTTGGTCATAAGCAGACATGCATGCAAGGTAATACAAATTTTAAAAATGATGTCTTGGCTGATTTAATTGTAAAGTAAAACTTTAATTGATTCTTTCATTGAGCATAATAACACAAAAGCATAATAAACTTAATAATTGTAATAAACATATTTCCCTATGATTTTTGGAGCAGATTTCTGTGAGACTTGGTTTATAGTTTAATGCTTTTATGTTGTAGAGATGAGTGTTTAATGTTAAGGGTTAAGGGACTGCAATGTTTTGTGCTTATGGTTTATGGTTCAGTGTTTAAGGTATATGGCTTAGTGATTAGGGTGTAGGGCTTTTAGGTGGTTCACTTAAAGCAATAGTTTACATACACCAACACACACATTATCATGCATAGTGTCAGGGAGCTCCCTGATTCTTCTCCCGTGCATGCCCGTCTGCAAGGAGCTGCTCGCCAGCTTACTAAATACTCACACCTGACTCTTGTTACACATTCATCACCCAACCATATATATATATATACCTCTCTCTCACCCTCACTCACCGTCCGTTATTATCTATGGTTCGGCTGTGCATTTATGTTCAGCTTCGCGCTTCTCCTAAGTGCTCCCCAAGATTTTACACAGACTGCTCATCATTCTAACTCAGGACTTTGTGTGCCGCACTTCCACCGCGCACCACCGGATTACTCAGTGTTACTGCGAGTTACGTGCTTTTCCTGAATAAACTCTGTTTGCTTTTACTCCGGCTTCCGCCTCAGTGTCTCGCATAACAGAATAACGGACCTAAAATTAAAAGGGAACAACAAGGAAGGGACCATCCACTCTTACCTGACGATGGAGAACCGACCCAGCACCTCCTCCGACCCGGTTCGGGATCTCATCACCGCGCTTCAAGCCGCTTTTCCATCCACCGCGGCTCGTCCTGACCCCCTCGTTATCAATGGCAGTCCCATGGCGCTCGCAGGAACTTTTTCGGGAGAAGCTTCAGCATGCCACAGCTTCCTGCTCCAGGTGAACCTCTACATGGAGATGCAGCTGCAGTGCTTTCCTTCCGAGCGGTCCAAGGTAGCGTTCTTGCTTTCACTCCTGTCCTGTCGGCGCTACTGGGGATATATCGGCAGGGTCTTTCTCCAGAGATTAAACAGGCAATGGCAATATGGGATGACACTACGGGATTGGAGGACTCCACTAGGAAATCCATCGGCCTTTCTCAGCGGCTGGCGGCGTGCCACCCCATGTCACCAACCCCAGGGGCCCAACCTGGACTAACTACCGCCTCCGACACCGAACCAATGCAGCTGGGTTCTCAGAGACTGTCCCGGAGGGAAAAGAACAACCGCCCGGCTTCTGGCAAATGCCTGTATTGTGGGAACCCACGCCACTCCATAGCCAGATGCGCCACGCGTCCAGCTCATGCAGCGGTGAATACAGTGGAGTTTCCTACAGACACCTCTACTCTGTCCACACTCATGGTGACACTTCTAACTCCCGCTCTCTCTCTCTCTCTGTGGATGCTCTGGTGGACTCCGCCTCGGCAGGAAACTTCATCTCTCAAGCCTGCCTCAACAGCTTACGGCTCCCCCGAGAGAGGGGTTCCCAGGACTTAGCCATCCAGACCATCCAGGGATGCCCACTGGGTCGGGGCTGGGTTAAGTACTGTGTGCCAGTAGTGACTCTACAGGTGGGGCTGGGGGTGCTCGACGATTCAACCGTCAGCATGATCCTGGGAAGGCCCTGGCTAAAACAACATGCCCCAACATGCTCCTGGGACCCCTGAGACGTTCTGCGATGGAGTACACACTGCCTGGAATACTACCTCTCCCAGCTTCCATCAAGGGTCCCCAAAGCCATGGTAGGTGCTACCAGGGTGGAAGAAGCCACAACATCGAAGCAGGCAGAGATCCCCAAGGAGTATCAGGCCTTCAAGGACGTGTTCTGTGCCCAGACGGCTACTCGTCTCCCCCCTCACCGGCTCGGGGACTGCTGCATTGACCTGCTTCCCGGGGCTAAGCTGCCCAAGGGCCGAGTCTACCCCCTTTCCACTCCAGAACATCAGGCGATGGAGGAATACATCCAGCAGGCTCTCCAGCAGGGATTCATCACCAAATCATCCTCCCCGGCTGTCTCGAGCTCTTTCTTTGTGGGGAAGAAGGACGGGGGCCTGCATCCTTGCACAGATTACCGACAGCTGAACACCCAGATCTCTCCTCTTCCTTACCCTCTCCCGCTTGTTCCAGCAGCTCTGGAGGCCCTAAGGGAGGCGCGGGTGTTCACCAAACTCGATCTCCGGAGCACTTATAACCTAATACGCATCAGGAGGGGAGACTAGTGGAAGATCACCTTCATCATGCCCTCCGGACACTACAAATATTGGGTCATGCCGTACGGCCTATCCATCGCTCCAGCTGTGTTCCAGGGGTTCATGAACAAAGTGCTCTGACCCTACCTACAAAAGTACGTCATGGTTTACATCGATGACATCTTGATCTACTCTAAGAACGTGGAGGAGCACCATAACGACGTATGTGAGGTCCTAGGGGCACTTCGTTCCCAACAGCTCTACCTTAACCTCTCTAAGTGTGAGTTCCACCGTGAGGAGGTGAAGTTTCTGGGCTACGTCATCAGTGCACGGAGAATACAGATGGATGAAGGGAAGGTGAAAGCAGTAAAGAACTGGCCCGTCCTGGAGACGACTAAGGAACTCCAACGCTTCTTGGGCTTCGCAAACTTCTATCGTCGGTTCATCCAGGGTTACAGCCAGATCACCGCTCCCCTCACTTCTCTCCTCAGGGGTAAGGTACGGACCCTGAAGTGGACCAAAGAGGCCCAGGGGGCATTCAATGAGCTCCGCCAGCGCTTTTGCTCCGTCCCCGTGTTACGTCATCCAGACCCCCAGAGGCCCTTTGTGGTTGAGGTAGACGCCTTCTCGACGTGGGTGGGGGCCACTCTGTCCCAGTGGTCAGGTACCCCACCACAGCTCCACCCGTGCGCCTTCTTCTCACACAAGCTCTCAGAGGCGGAGTAGAACTACGACATTGGCAACCGTGAGCTTCTGGCTATAAAACTTGACCTGGACGAGTGGAGACACTGGTTGGAGGGCGCAGAGCACCCGTTTACCGTGGTCACCGACCACAAGAATCTCCAGTACCAGGAGGTACCCAGGGAGGCCGGGAGACTCAATCCCGGGCAGGCTCAGTTCTTCACTCGGTTCCGGTTTCACGTCACCTACCGAGCTGGGGCGCTTAAACTAGCTTTGCTAAACCTGCGCAATTTTGCATAAAATCTTTGGACCTCACACCTACCAGCACCCCTACAGCTCCATTGTTCTCCTCCTTTTGTTGTGCAAGCGGCCCCATCACCTGTGAGGCCTGGCTCATTTGCATTTGTTCACTCAGAGTAGCTCAGATCCAAGCCAGGCCAAACCTCTGTCTGTGACGGAAACCTTCAAGGCCTATCTATACAAAATAGTCTGTTTAATTTATATAAAAAATTGTGTGCTAAGGTTTGTCATTGCCATAGTACATATCATATTTATACAACCCTTGTGCAGACCTGGGGTCTATTTGACTCATCTGGAAAGTTTAATGTGTCATAACTTGGGTTTCCTTCCACACATTTGCCTGAAATTTACCAAGATTGTTCCAAATTATGAACTTTGCAAGTAAAATTAATCTTGTCCTCCCGGGTCAATTTGACCCGGCCACATTTAGTGGGGCAATTGGTCACACTTTTGCCCTTTTCAGCACAATGAACATACATACTGACACAAAAATGCACACTTAAAATGTCCACTAACACACGCACCCAAAACACACACACCACACACACACACCACACACACACACACACACACACACACACACACACACATACAAATTGGGCATTGCATCTCATTAGGCCTCCAGAAAAAAAAAAAAAAGCTACACATTTGTAAATATTTCACTTTTGAAATGCCTTTGCCAAGCAGAGGGCAAAATATGATGAAAAACACACACACACACACACACACACACACACACACACACACACACACACACACACACACACACACACAGATGTTGTGTTTTCATATTCAAATCATATTTGTTTTCTCTCTTTTATTCATGAATTTAGTTGCTTCAGTCAGCTTTGACCTGGGGATGTTTGACATACACCAGCCAGTGGTTATCCAAAATAATATTTAATAATTTCTGCTTATTTTACTTAAAATCATGGCATAATATTATGAGGTTTATTGTTTATAACTTAAATATAATAAAAAGCATAAGAGGTGTAAAGGAAGTTTTATTCACAATAAATTATGCCAAGTTTTTGAGTGGTGTGTGTGTGTGTGTGTGTGTGTGTGTGTGTGTGTGTGTGTGTGTGTGTGTGTGTGTGTGTGTGTGTGTAGCCCGTTTTTGGGTGATCAGATGGCATCTGGTAGGCAAAATAGACATAAGTGTAAAATGTTCAAAATATAAGCTGATCACACAGAATGGTGATCATTGTAGAATTTTTACTTTATAAACTTTCAAGTCAATTTGAACTGGAAAAAACAGGTTTAATTATTTACTGACATTATAAATGGTCAAAATGGTTTCAAAACAATCTCCTGGCTTTCAAAGAGACATTGCCAAGAGATGGATTCATTTCAATTATACAACACCTTCTAACAGACAAATTTGCTGTGGTCTCTGACATCTGGACATGCTTCAACAAGAACTGTGCTGAGAGCTTCACAACCAAGCCAGACAAATTTGGGATCAAGTTCTGGATGGCCACGGATTTGGAGACCAAATATGTCTGCAATGCATCTCCTTACTTGGGAAAGTACCCCAGTCGCCCAGGGTCCAGCTTGCGCAGTGAAGCACAAGCGATTTGCTACTGCACTGGACATTCCAATGTCCTCCTCTACCCACACAGTGCCGTCTTTTGTCGTCTGGCTCAGACAGGGCTTCCCAGTACCACAGTGCATCTTCTGTGGAGGCATGTTGGGTTCTTGTTCTCATAATTCACTTTTGGTGTTATAATTCATTGATGTAATTTCATTTTCATTGGCCATCATTTTATTCTGTATGTGTAAGAACATGTCAAAAGCCATGGACCATAACTTCACTCAGCTCATGACAAACATACGTTGGAGACTGTGTTAGCAAGTTTTTTTTTCGGGGGGGGGGGGGGGTGTTAGCCAGGTGCGATGTGGTGCTACACCCAGGTCAAAGTCCCCCCAGATGACGTCAGACAGGTCCGTCTCATTGTCCAGTTGGATGCACGTGTAGCAGTAACCGGGAGCGTTGTCGAGGCGACAAGCGACACCTCGTGGGCTCACCTCTAACTGGGCACAAGTGCGGGGTCGCTGGACTTGTCTCTGGTCACTCCGCGGGTTCAACATAGCCTGCAACAAAGCCTTACAGACAACACAGACAGGCAATAGACCAGTAGACACAAAATACCAACACCCATTACGTAACATATGTACAGAAAAGTTTGTGTGTAGTCAGTCTGGATTCAGTCACAATTAAGGCACTAAGGCCATCACCAGTAATGTGGTGCCTCGTGTACACAACACTTATAAAAGATATACACACATAGGGGGTACAGACAAACAGGGACACACACCAATATGTTACAGTCCTGTATATGCGCAACTAGTTCCAGTCCGAATCACTATTGTTCTCGTCCAGCAGTGGGAGTCTGGATCCAATTAAACCAACATACACTGATCCTCTTGACTTAATACATAGTGGAAACTTCTGGTTAGGCCGCATCTGAACAGTCATATGTGTAGGGATTGGCACAGCTACCGGCTGCATGATTTACTTATGTTGCCCATCCATTTCGGCCCATGTGTTCTGGCTGCTGAACCCAACAGGCAAAGTGCAGGACATAAATATGTATCATTATATGGAGATTTATCACACTCATCCACACCTCTAGTAGGCATTACATAGGGAGTTTGATTCGACCGGTCATGGCATATTACACAGGTACTGTTTGCAGCAACCTGGTGAGCGGTTTCTGTCAGCCACTGTCGATAGAGGTTTCCCTCAATGCCGTCAGCTGTGGTATTGGTTAATACTGGTCACTTTAACGTAATCCTGAAGTGCCTTGTACTCCCCCCGCACCCTAAAGCGGCAGGTTTTTGCATTTACTATTGCCTGAACCACCACATTTAGCCCAGAAATCAATGCCTGCCTGACAAAACTGGAAGCCAGGACTCCAGGCAGGGACGTAGACATAGACTTCATATGTTTCAAGGAATAACGTTTTCTTCAATGAGGATGGATAAATTGAGTCCGCGTGGAGACTGTAATACCATAAGGCATGGATTAACTTACAATGTCCACCGTCGTCACCTCTGGCAGGTTGGCCATTGACAACAATGCTGGTTATTGGATCTTGGGTCGCTAGCCCTGGTTGCTTAATTCGAATCTATAGGGTCAGGGTGTAGTGTGACGATGACTGGTTTTTCGCCCACTGTATCGTGTCTGATACTACTGCCGGAAAGGGACCAGTGTAGTCAAAAGAATACATCATAAAGTACAATGTGTCATTCCATGTTTTCCTGTGCTTGCTAGCATGGGCGAATAATCCTAGAGCACACTTTATGTGACTTTCAATAGCTGTCTCAGCTGATGTCCTGTCAACTCCCGCCATTATGGGATAGGAGCTTTTCCCCTGAAAAACTGTGCGTCCTCTCATAGTGGCGGAACCTGTGCCTATACTACGTCTGAGCCGTGAGCCTGATTCAGAAATATTATAGGGCAGCGAGTCATTATGAGTGTCGTTTGATTGTAGGGTATAGGCACGAATTTTAACTGTAAGAATTCCTACTGTGATTGCCAGATTCAGAAGTATGCCTATCACACATGCCATAAAAAAGATTTGTACAGTTAGTCTGTCCTTATATTGTTTATGAGTTCCATCGAGTTTATCTAGTGGTTTCTTGTCTGTGCTCTCCTTTTGGGGTGTGGCTAGTTGCACCATGTTTCACAAATGTTCTGTTATAACTTTAGTTCTCAAACAATATCTAATCTCTAATATCTAAATATCTAATCCCTTGCTGAGCTTGTGTAAACTCTTGGATTACCCTCAACAATGTCATCTACAGGGGCTAGGATTGATGTCTCGACATTCCTTGGCATGTGGATTTGCTGTGTGCGTGCTCTAGTTCTGGCTCGTGTTCCAGCGGCAGGACCTGTCACCATGTCAGGACCATAGGGATCACTATCATCCTTGTTGTCAGGATACAGGGTCCTGTATTGCTTTGATTTCAACAATGTTTCCCAGTCTTTTTCTTTTCTTTTTTCGGCGGGTGACTGTGTTTGGGACTGTGCCCTCGTCATTGAGGTTGAAGGTTCTTCCCCAGTGTTTGAAGGGGGCTCTTCCCCAGTATCTGCTACAGCTGTCGCAGGACAACAATGATTAAGGTGATACCAGTATTTCTTACCTTCGACCTTGACTGCAGTGGGGGTAGCTAACACCACTTTAAAAGGTCCTTCTCTTCTTGGCTGTCTCCAATATTTTCTCTTGAATGTTCTGATGTACACGTAGTGTCCTGGTTCTACCTGGTTACGTGGTTCCTCCACTGCTGTGCCATGCGGACTCAGCTGAAAACACAAGAGTCTATGGATATGGGTCAAATGCTTCACATAGCTTGACATTTCACCTTCCATCTGTTCAAGCGATGGGCCCTTATAGGGTCCTCATGTAAAAGCCACGGGCATCGGCCTGCCTGTCACCATTTCATGAGGTGTCAAGTGCGTTGTACGATTTGTCTGTGAACGCATTTTCATCAGAGTCAATGGCAAAGCCTGTACCCAATTCAGGTTTGTGCTGGCGCATATTTTTGCAATTTTCTCTTTTAGCACACCGTTGGCTCTTCCTTGTGAGCTTGGGTGATAAACACATCCCATCTTATGTTTGATGCACAATGCTTGTGCAATGGATTTAACTACTTTATTTACAAAATGAGGTCCATTATCTGAACTCAACTGATCTGGGATTTTTTGTGCCCCTAGGAGAGGTTGGGACTCTAAATCAGGTCGTGCTTTCAGGAACTTTTCAGATTCTTCTGTACAATTGTGTGGAGTCCCTTCACTCGGCAGCACCATCCTTTCGGCTGGGTTGACTGTCTCATCTTTCAATTGTCAATTCCGGTGCTGACAGTATCACATCATACCCTGTGCGCCTTGCATTGGTTATTACGAACGCTTGACTTGTCAATAATGCATGCAGTGCATGTGATGTATACAGGGTCACGGGGTGACCCATTGTGATGGTAGAAGCCTTTTGATATGCAAATGCAAATGCTGCTGCTGATAGAGCACGATAACAACGTTATCCAACGCTGTGCTGAAGTAGGCAATAGGTTGTTTTCCTACCCCTTGCTGTTGCTGCATTAGTACTGCCGATGCAAAGCCCTGTCTTTCTGACATGTATAGGTGAAATGGTTTGCTGTAATCTGGACTGGCCAGCGCTGGGGCTGAGGCTAGTATGCACTTTAACATCTCGAAGGCTACTGATGCTTCTGGTGTCCATGTCAGCTGTGTATTGGGTTTAGCCTGATCTGCAGCTTTTATCATGTTTCTAAGTGGTTGTACTTTTAAGGCAAATTCACATATCCATGGTCTGCTAAATCCTGCCATGCCCAGGAATGACAACATCTGGCGCACGGTTTGAGGTCGTGGTGTATCCCGTATAGCTTGTACATGAGCCGGTAATATTCTTCGTGTTGTTCCTTCTAGAACTCGTCCTAAATATTCCACCTTTCTCTGGCAGAAATGTAGCTTCTCTTTACTAACCTTGTGCCCGTTGTTTGCTAGGGCCTTCAGTACTGTTATAGAATCCTGTATGCATTGCTCTTTCGATTGGCTACAAATCAGTAAGTCAGGCTCTCCATTTGTAAATTCACCAGATCTCTGGTCAGTACTTGGTTGAATATCGATGGATTTTCACAATATCCTTGTTGCTCTTAATATGTGAATGCAAACAAGTGCTGAGAGTCAGGGTGCAATGGGATACTAAAAAATGCTGAACATAGATCAATTACTGTATACCATTTTATTCCCTCTGGAATATTTGATAACAACGTCTGTGGATCCGGGGCCACTGGGGTCACAGCCACCACTATTTGATTGACTTGGTCTGGTACCAATCTCCATTTATCTGAATTTGGCTTTCTGATTGGAAAAATCGGAGTGTTGCACTGACATTTTGTGGGGATTAAAACTCTTGCTTCCACTAGCCCTTTAATAGTTGGTCCTATCCCTTCCTCTGCTTGTTTAGACAATGGATACTGTCTCTGATAAAGTAATGGTACATTGGGTCTAACCTGTATTTTTGCTAATCCTGCTGACTTAACTAGTCCTACATCTGTTACATGTTTAGTCCACAGTTACTCTGGGACTTGACTTAGTGCTTTGTCTACTTCTTTCTCTGTTGACTCCTCCTTATCTGCCATCTGTGGCATCTGTATCTCTACTTCTACTCTTACCAGAATTTATGTTTGTTTGCTGACTTACTAACATGGTTGTGTATGATTACATGATAACATGATTGTCCCCTAATCTATCCTTAAAATCTCTATATTCTGACATATGTACTCTAGGGTCTTTAGTCATGTTCCACTTCACTACCCTTTCTGCCTCTTTCATCTTAGGCCCAAAATCTTTGGATTCAAAACCTTGCCCGATCATCAGGGAGATGTGGGAGACTGCATCTCCAACAGCATTTGTAGCTACTCCTTACTGGCCAATTATCATACTGTCTGTAGCGTTTTGTACCAGTCATTTTAGATTTCATGTCCCAGGCACCCTAAATTTCAACATCTACTCCTCAATTAACCGATGACCACTCCGTTTTACGATTTTATTGAGGGCTACACTCCACAGCGTCACACACCCACACCTGGCTCCAGAATGTCTGGAGTCTCCACAAAGACCAGATAACCCCATGCGGCTTATTGGGGCCCGCAAACAGAACTCACACACACACACACACACACACACACACACACACACACACACACACACACACACACACACACACACACACAACACAATGAGACATTCCTTTTACTAATAAAACCCAAGATAAGGTACTCTAAGGTTCTCATTCTTATAACCCTTTTTGTAATGTGTTTCTTCTTTTAAGGCTTGCCTGACTCAAAATTATTTGCTCCTTAATTTGCTGACAAGGGTGTATTTTATTCATGTGTCAGAAAACAACATTGTATTTTAAAATCCGTTATACTCTATCATCATATCTTACTGATCATGGCATATTAATGTATACCTGTTCTAATGCCGTATGCCCCTTTAAGGTCTGATGTCAGAATGTATATGAAGCTATCGTTTTCTTTTTTTACTTCCCTAATGAAAGTGCATCTTGTTTTATGTTTCATTTTTGTTTCTTTGCCTTTATCTTTGCCTTGATTAATGATCTATGTATGTAATGTACCGCTGCCTTCATACCGTCATTACCCTTCATGTTTAGTATCCAAATGACCACAAAATTATCGGTTACTCATTTTTCAAGCACTGGTGTATTTTATTTGAGCACGAAAGGCGCCATACCATCTTAATACACCCTGGATCAAACTTTAAAGTCATCTAAAAGTTTGATAGCTAAACCACGCCCACAGACACCTGAAACAAAGGGAGTTTTTCCCTCCAAAACCTTGACCGAAGTATTGGTCATTTCCCCAAAGATGGGTGGAGTTAGTGACCTTTAAACTGTCACAAACACCACTAATCCGTGGTCAGACTTCCGGAACAGCTTGGAGACGACTCCATCTTCCTTCAAAGAAGTTCCAGCAAGCTTCACTTCCAAGAACGACAACTGCTCTGATCTTCAGGAGAACTTGGAAGAACGTCTGACCCCACCCTAACTGACTTGTCAGAGATTTCTCTGTTGCATCCGGACTCTTGTTCAGTAAGCCAATGCAAGTAACCGTTTCCTTTACCAACCAATTTAGATGCATAATTTTAAGTAGGAATCTTTCATTGAATCTTAAGGTGAATTTAAGTTTCTGTGACGATTTCCCAGTTAGGGTGTGATTAATTTTTGAGTCTAAGCTTGCCATTTCCTTTCCTTCCTTTCTCTAGTTTTCTTCTTTCCAGTCTCTTCCTCCCTTTCCCCAATTTTAATTTCTTTTGTTTTATTTTATTTTTCATTTTCGTTTTCCCTATTTCTTTTGTTTGTTTGTGTAGTTAGTTTTAAGTTGTGTTTGTCTCATTCATTAAATGTCATAATTTTGAGCCACAGGTGATTTGTCTCTAAGTCTCGCTCACAAATTAAGGTACCTGCAACATCGGGTCTGAACTACATGCTCTATTGAGTTAATTTAATTTAAATTACGGTATACAGTAAAAGGAAAGCGAATCTTTCTTGGCCGGGACGATACCGCCTTCATAGAATTAATAAAGGTACGTGGCCTGTTCGCCGGACGAAAAGACCAAATAAGCGTAACCTTATTCCAGTACCGTTAATTTCAACTTAGGTTAAAATATTTAGAAGCCACTATAACACGTTATAGTTACTTATAAATATTTACCTTGCTTCGCGAGCCAAAATCGCTACATGTCCATGTCGATATCATACTGTTTTCCATGGTCCTCTAGCTTCACTGCAATCTTTCATCTTCTTGGCTTACTACTAGGTATTGTCGGGCTAACATTTCTGGGACTGTTATCCACACTCCTGTTGGCCCACAGTGTATTTTGGCTCCTAGTTTGCAGAGCACATCTCTCCCAAGAAGATTGGTTGGAGTGTCTGGGAAATATAGTAAATATTCTTTTCCAATGCTTGTAAATATTGCTCCTGTGTCAATCAGGAATGGGGCCTGTATTTAATTTCCAATTCCCACCATAATTGTTGGTTCTTGTGCAGGATGCAATGAGGTGGTACACTGCACCAGCTCCCCCTCTGGCTTCTCTGGGCCTCTTCACATTCCTCCTGGAGCTGGGCCCAATGGGCCCCCTCCAGGTGGTGCTGGGGCTTGTCCTTGAAATCCTGGGCCCATCCTTTGGCCTGCCCAATTTCCAGCTCCTTGTGGTGTTGCTGCTAGTGCATGCTGCATTCCTGACTGCCCTGCTCTTTGTTGAAACATTGGAGCAGGCATCTGTGCAGGCACCTGTTGTCTTCCTTGGCTTCCCATGTGCACAGCGGAATCTTTGTCATATCCATCTTCCCTGGAAAAGCATCACAAAAAAGCCTTACGCTTCATGTAATTCCATTATGAAGTCAGAGTATGTGGCATTTCTCCCATTCTCATGATCTGGGAATCTGGGTGTCTCATACACAGATTTTCATCCGGCCTTTCATACCTAATCCGCTCCTTCATACTTTGTGTGGGCAGCTTTTCCGCATGCAGAACATGTTGTATGATGAGGCTCAGCTTTCCAGTGTCCCACGTGATGCTTAGGTTTTTCACCTTGTCAGATACTTCTGGAATCATGAAATTCATTCATGAAAGTGTTTCTCAAGTGTGCCTCGTATGCTGTCACTTCCCCCTCACTCATATCCTGCTGGGGGAATGAGGCTGCTGTGCGCATTGTGTACTGTATGTCAGTGAGGCAATGGAGATATTACGCAACTGTCTTGCTGTCCTCTTGTTCCTTGACCTCAGCCTGGTCCCCAGTCACGCTGTTGAGGAGCTTACTTGAAGATTCATTGGATAATTCGTTGGGTATCCCATTGGATATTGCATCATAGCTGGGGGGCAAAGGCTGCTGTGTCATCATCACTTGTGGTACTCCTCCATTTTGAGGTGGCACAGCCTCAGCAGCGGTTGGAGCCACCATGACTGTCGCCTGTTTTGAGGCATAGACTTTATCTTCCTTCTTCTTCTTTTCATGGCTTTCTTGTTTATTTCTTGCTAGTTCCCCCAGCTGCGCCTTGTGCAATTGCACTACTAATTCTTCAGCAGCCTTTATTTGCCTCCCTCTTCCTCTTTCTGTGTAACTCTGTGTGGTATATTACATTCGCTTCGAAGGTGGCCCATGGCATGGTGTTTAGACCCACCACTGTTTCCAGTTGGTCTTGGACTTCCTCAGGGAGTGCCCTTTTTAACATGAGTTTAAACAGTGTCTCACTTGCGGGTGTCTCATCCCATGCTGCTCCCATCTCTCCTCTCCAGGACTCCTGAAGTTTCAGTTTGAATTGAACAATTCCTTCTTCCTCATCCAGTTTTATCTTTTCCACCTTTCCTGGGTAAGCTTTTAGTTGGGCACATATCCCTTAGTAATCGAGTATTTCTAGCATTTTGGCTTTTCCTATGGTTTGGCATAGGATTGCCTTCAGAGCTCCCAGAGCCAAACTTTGTCCGGTCGTTTGTTCCTCGAACTTTGTGATCCATCTCTGTGCTCCTTCGCACACGCTTGGCAGTCTTTTTACCAATCCAGTCACATCCATGAATGTCCATGGCACATAATGCATTTGCTTTCCTTTAACTATCAGGGGGAGCTGTGTTGCTCTCGGTGCTTCTGTCTCCTCCTCTTCTTCACTGGAGCTCTCACTTTCGGGGGCCACCTGCTGCGTCTCCCCACCTTTGCCTCTTGCCGTCTGGGATCGGGTCCGCATGTGCCTGTATCTTTGGATGTCGCCCCATTTTTGTTTATCTGACTTCTTCCGTGCCTTCCTTATTCTTTGGAGATTTTTTAAATTGTTTCTCCGCTCGTTTCTGTTCTTCCTCCAAGTATTTATATTCCAACTCCAATTCCTCCACCTTCATCTCCAGTCGTGATGCCTGACCTCGTAACTCCTCCATCGTCACATCTGCTTTCTGGCTTCGTTCCAGAGCTTCCTTTATTGCTCTTTCCTGCTGTTTCCAAGGGGGTCAGCTGCACTTCTCCCTCCAGTCTCACTCTTACTCCTCTCATATTGTGCTGGGGCTCCACATCCACTGGGGCCGTCCTTGAGCTTCTTTCGTCATCACTCACTATTTCCATTGGGGTGAGAGACTTTTGGTCACTCCGTCCTTTTATTCTCTCGCCGGGCATCTCTGTACCTTCCTCCAGCTGTTGACGCCGTTGCCGCACCTCCCCTGTCTTTTTATTTCCGTTGGGTGATGAATTCCCATCTGCCTTGGTCTGTTGTTACTTTTCTTGCTCCTCCTGGACAGCTATGAGGGTCTTTTTTGTCACACAGTCATTTGGTTTGCTTAGGGACCCCTGTGCTTCGCTGAGGTTCTTATGATGTTCCATCTGCCCGGTTTTTATTGATCCTCTCCTTCCCGGCTGGCAGACATCTTCCATTCGTGGCTTAATGTATTCTCTTGCCCAGGGAGTCGGTGTGCTGTGTCTTTTTAAACCTGGTGGGCGTGTGTATTCAGTCAACCAGTCCATATTACGCTCCTCTGCTTGTTGCCTCGATAAGTGGGAGTCCCCTTCCTCCCATCGGGCATTAGCTTTCTGCACCTCCCTGTCCCAGTACAGTAGTCGGTGTTCATCATCTTCCAGCACTTCCTCTCTTACTCCTGTAGCCCCTTCTGGGCATTCTGGGTATTTTCCTTCTTCTCCTCTGCTGCCACCCTTCACCAGGGGAGGGCAGTCTTCTTGCTCTCCCTTGGGACGTTCTTTTTCTACTGATGTCTGCCAGATTACTCCTCTGACTTGCCCTCCTATAATCTCCAGTTCTATTTCTTGTGTTTCACTCGCCTCTCCCGTATTTATTACGGGATATATGCCATGGTGGTTGGGCTGATATTGTTTGTTGTAAGGCGGGGGCTGGAGCTGGAGCTGCTCCTCACATTCACCTGAGGGTGGGGCTGTAGCCTTCTCTTTCCCCTGTTCTTTGCTTTGTTCTGCTTTTAGCTTCTTTAACCCTGTAAAGCCCACTGTTGCAGAATTACAACACCACCTTGTTTATTTGTCCAGTCACCTGGCCATGAACTCACCCTACCTGCAAATTATTTATTTATTTATTTATCTATTTACCTATTTATCTATTTATTTATTTATTTATTTATTTATTTATTTATTTATTTATTTATTTATTTATTTATTTGTTTGTTTGTTTGTTTGTTTGTTTGTTTGTTTGTTTCGCATGACTGGTTTTGCCAAGATCCGAATAAAATGCCTCAAAAAATTTTCTGTGTTCATTACAATGTCTAGAACACATGCATATTTAGTTATTTTGGAAAACTAGAGCTTGTTATGTCCATGCTGTAATTCTACAACTTTGGGCCAAAGTGGTTGTCAAAATAGCCTGTGCACCTTATGCCTTACATAAAGACACTGCACTACTCACATCATCACAAATCAAAATTTAAACTTTAAGATGATTTGTTGTAATTCATTTCTAAATGTGCTTTTCTGTTAAATTTATACTTATTTTCAATTAGACCATAATTACAGGGACAGGTGCAAATGGATATGCTGGATAATATGTAGATTTCTCTTTCAGTTAGTCTATTCTTCCAGTTTACTGCAATTGTGGATACACAAACACACTGTGTAGCAAGTGCAATGTTCGACTGTGCTTTTCAGTAGAAAAGAGCTGTCTCAGGGCCTATCACTGCAACCAATCACAGCCTTCCAACCACACCAAAAGTGACAGAACAAAAACAAAAACAAAACAGAAACAAAAGCTCTCCTAAATATTTTCCTCTCAATACCCATATCAATAAATGCCCATTCATACATCATATGATTATGCACAGTAAGCAATCAACCCTGCAAATGAATGCCTAAATGCTCTATATCTGATCAGACAAAGTGGGTATAAATACAGAAATTCTGCTCCTAGCAGAGCCCAACATTGCAATATTACAACATTTTCCTAAAAAACTTACTAAAATGTAAAAAATTTAAAAAATTTCTCATGCTTTCTCTTTTTACTTCTCCCAAGCATTTTATTCTTACTTTCATCTTCCTGCATTTTAACTCATCAAACGGCCCTCCTTCAAGCCACTGCAATTCTCCCTTTGTCCGGGCTTGCCATTTTTTTTCATGTACTTCTTAATTTCTTTTTCAGCCTTATTGTGCTTTATTATTCCAATTGCAGCTGGAGTAATTAAGTTCTTTTACCTTTCTCCATCATGCACCCTTGTCTCGCCCTTGTGGCACTGTCACGTGGTTCTGTAATTATTGCAGTTGAACGTTTATTCTTTTTCTGGTAACTGGGGTTGCTGGATTCCTTCTATGGTTCTCAAGAAAGACAAGGCAAATATTAAGCTCAGAGTATAAGTCCAATAAGTATAACTTAGATTAAAATGAAAATTAAAATAAAATTGATTAAAATCAATCAACTGCACATTCAAATAATTACATACTCAACCAAGTATTGACCTATTCAATTAATTAACTCACTAATAAATCAAATAAAATCAAATAAACTATCAATCAATCAAATAAACTACCAGTTAAATCACTTAGATAAATAATCAAAACAAATTGTTAAGTTGTAAAAATTAAATTGTTGTTACATTGTCAAAAAGGAAAAAATACAAATAAAAAATAAAACTTATAACATCATGTAACTCTACTCGGTTAGATAATGCTCCAAGTTTTCAGCTTCTGAAACCTCTAACACTCAGAAAAGAGAGAAAGAAAAAACAACAATCTTACTGGAACCAAAACAATCTCTGTGTGTGTGTTACAAATGTCAGGGTGATTCTAGGCCTTACTGGCACAGAGTTATAGAGGCTAAAATGGAGGGTTTCTTTTACTGAAACAAAAACACTACATTAGGTTTTTATATGTCTTGATTAATGTAATCATAAATCATACTGTATTTTATGTCTAGTCCTGTTATGAATTAAAAACAGATTTGTATGTATGAATATGCATATATGTGGACCCAGGAAGACTAGCTGATTGCATAGACTTTCAGCTAATGGGATCCATATAAACAAACAACAAAAAATAAAATAAAACAAAGACAAAAAATAAAATAAATAAAATAAAATAAAAATAACTTACACCTGGTGTAACACTACTGAAAAAAAACTTTCCAAACGGCGGGTGTTCCAGATTTTAGCTTCTAAGCTTGTCTATCTTTGCTCTACGGGGCACCTATTGGCTCATGTGAGGCTGGACTACAAATATGACAGCGAATTTGTAGTTCATCAACTAGGAAGTGAGAGTCGGAAAAAAATGGACGGGAATAAACTCCGTGTACAGTCTTCGGTCAGAAAAATAACTATTATAAGGCGAGCACAGCAATTTGGATTAAAAGGCTTAGATACTTCTTGGACCCTTGGGAATTTATTAAAAAATATTGAAAACTATGACGCAAAGTGAATCAGATGAATCAGGTGAATCTTATTTTCACTCAGTGTGTCTCATACAGTTCTCTGTTATAATTGAAATGCTTGTGTAACTTAAATAAATGTTATGTTCTGCTTGTGTGACTTATGTTAGCGCTTTTTTCCGTTGCAAGTCATTTTATAAGATCTTATAAGTGGCATAAAACACTTCACAATTGCTTGCTTGTACTTTATCACACATCAAACCGAATCGTCATTCATTTTGACAATACACAAATACACATGTGCACATAAACAATTCATACACATTACACACCGTACACATATCATTTATGTATACTTATTGGCGTACACTTATTTATGAATACTCATTTGGCTCTGTCCACTTATCAATGTGTACGTTGCCGTATCCACTTATCATTGTATATCGCCGTATACTTATGATGATAACGTGCACGTATATAAACACTTATAAATACTGGGTACTTTACCGCAGTGATTCCCAACCCCCGGTCCCCGGACCGGTGCCGGTCCGTGGACAAGTTAGTACCGGGCCTTGAAATATTCCAAGAATATTTTTTTTTTATAATAAGAATCATTGTCTTTTTTTAAGTGCTATGACATGTCATTTTATTTAATCCAAAACATAAACAATAAATAAATTAAAATGTGTTTCTTTGAGCACCTTACGATTGCTTAGCAACCTGTCGTATCTGAACGGACTGCAAAAAAAGCGCGGTGCACCTGAAGTGACCGAAGTACGTGGAGAGATGAGCGGGCGTCAGCAAACTTCAATGGCTAATTTCATTGCGGGCAGTTCTGGTAAAAGGAAAGTAGATGACCTACTCGAAAATAGCGAGAGAGAAAAAAAGTCAAGCTTCAATCGTAAATACGATACCTCATACATTAGGTATGAATTTACGACAACATGCGATTCCGTGGCGCCAAATCCGTTGTGTGTTATTTGTGGTGAAAAACTGCAATGAAGCCGTCAAAACGTCAGCGGCACTTAACCACCAAAAAACCCAACTCTCAAAGACAAAACGGAGGAGTTTTTTGAAAGAAACGTGAGTTGGACGCTCAGCGGCAAGTTTTGATATCCTCAACATCAGTCTGGTATTTTTTGTTAAAGGTTAAAGCTTAATCTCTAATTTTATACTTTTAAAACTTATTGGCTGAAATCACTGTGTTTGCTATTATATCCTAAAACTGTCTGACAGTTGAAACTGGCTCTTATTTTCATACAATTATCCTTTGTTGTCACCTGTTGGTGAGTGAAAACACTAAGTTGCTGTTGAAGCGATTGTTTTTAGTGGTTCTGGAGAGATTTGACAGGTGAAATGGACTGGCATTTTCATACAATTTGCCGTTACTGCCACCTGCTACTGAGTGAGTGCTGCGTTTTGAAGTTGCTTTTGAAGTAGACCAAATTGTATGGGAGAAAGGGGAAACATTTTGTGAACCGGTCTGAAAGTTTAAAAAGATTGGTATATTCCTACAAGTTTGTTGCCACCATGTTCATTATATGCAATTAAATGATAGGCTGTTACAGTTTTACACAGTGATATGTTACAAACAATGCATCTTGAAATTGAGGCATTAAAATTGACAACTGGTCCCTGGAATTTTTTTTTATGAATAAACCGGTCCCTGGCACAAAAAAGGTTGGGAACCCCTGCTTTACCGTACCCCAGGCACTTTACCGTACCCCCCCCCCCCCACCCTAGCCCTACCTAGCAGACCTGCTTCGCCGGACAGCGGTATCTAGGGCCAACGCGTTTTCTCCACCTGCCCGTTCAGTCCCGGCTGTGAGTTATATACACACCGGCGGTACGCCACAAGAATTTTCAATCCTTAATACCAAAAATATAAATTAGTAACAAAATGTATACACCAGAATTCACTCATGAGTTTTTTCTGTCACACACACACACACCCCCTCACTCTGTCTCTCGCTCGCTCTCTCCGTGTGTGTCTGTCACAACAGAAATCACCCATGAGATTTTTGTTCTGTCACACACACACACCTCCCTCTTTCTCTGTGTGTGTGTCTCTCACAACAGAACTCACTCATGAGATTTTTTCTGTCACACACACCTCTCTCTCTTTCTAAGTGTGTGTGTCTCTCACAACAGAATCCACTCATGAGATTTTACCCCGCCACTCACACAGTCACGAATCAAAACAACTTTATCTATTTCCTATTTCCCCTTTGCTCCAGTTCTTATAGTTCACCCTTAAGAGTTCTTGGCTTCAAGGGCAGCTGTCTGCCTCCCAGGGCCACCCCTCCCATTCCAGGTCACAGATTCACTATTCACAGACTTTGAATATAACAGGTGTCTGCTTACCTTAATATTATGGCCGGCCTCTGTAACCCTTCAGAGAGAGTGGTCCTGGTCCCGGACACAGGTCACGCTAGCCCCTTTGAAGTCCCATCTGGGGTGCCATTAAATATGTCGGAACTCAGAGCAGGGTGATCTCCACACTTAGACTTTTTGGTTACTAAAGACTGTTTTAGTTAAACTTAACTGTTAACTCTATAATTACTACAAAAATACTGAGAAAACTCCTCAGACCTGGATGAGAATGACTTCTTTATTGTGGGCAATCAGCAAACAAATTATAAGAGAAATTGTCAAATTAAAAGTAACAAAGTTGCCAGATTAAAAGTAACAAAGTTGCCAAATTAAAAGTAACAAATGAAAACCCCCAAAAAGAGCATGTCAGGCAAAATCAATCAAGAAAAACAAGAACTCTCGCGACGTCCTTGCAAAAATAAAAACACCCACCTTGACCCGCGGACACGGGCATGCGCCCGCGCGCGCCCGCGCGCCCCCACACACCCACGCGCACACACACCTTCGCCCCCGAAGAGCCCGGAGCCTCAGATATCTTCTCAATATATACCCTGGCACTCCTAGGAGCCCAGGTGCCATATCACCTTATTTACCGGCATTACCTCCTATGTTTTCTAAATACACTGACCCAATTTCCCCTTATTTTTATTACCTTTCACCCATATGCCCATTTATGGATTTTCCTCCCCTTATTTTTCATGACCTCAGACTAAACACCTGGGCCTTCTTCAGTCTGCACAACAAGTTTATGAGCACCACATGCCCATTTATGGATTTTCCTCCCTTTAGTTCTCAGGGCCTAGGTCTGTGGACCACTGTTTTTTTCAAGTTTGCAGTTGTTATTACAAATGTGCTCAGACTGACTAGGCCTGACAGCCCCGAATCTTTGGCCTACAACATCACCTACATATGTCTTATGACAGCAATTGTAATATTTTGCAAGGCCTAATACTTTACTTTGGTTATAGTATTGTACGGACTTTTTTGTAAAAGATTTTTTACAACAGGGTGCCCCGAGGGACGTGTCTTTGTCCCCACCTCCTGCCGTTGTGGGTTAATCCAGTCGGTCCATGAGGGACCGGGCACGGGCCACCCAGTGGAGAAGAGAACAATCCAACTCATTCAGGCGCATTACTGGTGGCCAAGGATGGCAGAGGAGGTTACCCGCTACGTCCAGGAGTGAGCCACCTGCGCCATGGCCAAAGTACCACGCCACCTGCCCGTCAGCAAGTTGGTGCTGCTCCCCGTCCCTCAGTGCCCCTGGACACATACCTAGGGATCGACTTTGTGACCGACCTGCCAGGGTTAGGCCACCGCACTTCCACCGCGTACCACAGGATTACTCAGAGTTGCTGCGAGTTACGTGCTTTTACTGAATAAACTCTGTTTGCTTTCACTCTGGCTTCCGCCTCTGTGTCTCGCATAACACATAGACAGAGACATCTTCTGCTGTTAACACACGTCTCAAATAACGATACATACAGTATCAAGCAGCTCTGTAGTGCATGTATGTGCATCACTGCCGTAACACTTGATACACAACTTTAACTACTGTAACTGTAGAGTGTTAAGCACAGTAGTGTTTTTTAACTCCAATTCAGTTTTATTTGTACAGCACTTGTATGTTTTTAGAGTACATTGTTCAGGGGTAGTGTTTAAGGTGAGGTGGGTAAACCTAGAGTGTAGTTTGCAGTGTATATTTTGTTGAGTCTTTTTTGTGTTCTGTTTGTCAATTAAGAAAGGCACACACACACACACACACACACACACACACACACACACACACACACACACACACACACACACACACACACACATACACACACATGATCATGCTGCACTGTAATGAAGATATACTACTTATTATTCCTAATCTTAGGGTGTTGTCACTTGCAACCTAAGTCCTTCAATTGACTGCATTTAATAAGCAGTTCACTAAACCCCCTGACACATTATATTATATTTTGGTAGTCTATTGCAACCAATGGTGAAATTCCTCCTTTTTAGTTGTGTTCTTTTTATTATGTCTATAAATTCTAATCAAGTCAAGTCAAGTCAATTCAAGTCACCTTTATTGTCACAACACCAAAGCACATGTGCCATGGTGAGTGAAATCTGTGATCTACAAACTTTATTGAATGCTTTCCAGACAGGACTTGCCATGGCAGTCTATCCTGAGGCATCCTGTTAACATGGCCAATCCAGCACAGTTGAAGTTCATGCTCTTGCAGTTTGTTCTGGCAAGCATTTCAGAATGGGGGAATTCTCTGCAGGTACCTAATATGGAAGTGCACCAGCAGCCTCAGATTGCAGTTGTACAGGCTTCACAGCTGTATAGGAACGTAGTGTTACAGAAGGCTTTATAGAAGGTAACTATTGTTTGAAAATTGAGGTGATTGTTTTGGAAAATCTTTTGTCTGACATTGCAGCTGCAGCTGTGTGTAGCACTGATGTTATAAATGTCATCTGCTTTTTAGTGGCTTTTCTGAATGCACTTTTATCACACTTATTCTAGTGAGTGTTTTACTGAGGCTGGATAGAAGATTGTTCCTTATTGCTAGTCCAACACGGAAGACCTCCTCCCTCTTATTTCAAAGAACCTTCACCATGGAGTTTCCTGAGAGCAGCTATATCAATGTTGTAAAACCCCAGTTCCTCAGCAGTCAGCACTGCCCTTCTATCATCACTATCTAGGATGATAATAACATTCCTTTCTGCCAGTCTGAAAGGGATTCTTTCAGTATAAAGTACTTCATAGATTTCACCTAACTGGACAAAAATTATTTAAAATGGGTTTTACTTCAGAAACATGCTCACATTGCACACGAAACACCCCAGACACATATGTACACGCTATTTGGCAATGCACCGCGGTGAAAAAAATTCTGAGAAAACGTTACTGACTCACTATCCAACCTTATGGGTTGTCACATCCCGCTGTCTCCCTCCCTCTGTATATTAGGTTACATATCCATAATCAATTTAAACAGTACAAACAGTCAATTACTCCTAGTGGCTCTAACTATCGCCATTAAAACTATCCTCATGAACTGGAAATCAAGGAACACCATACACATTACAACTTGGAAAAATTTACTAATATAGTACATCTCCATGGAAAACTTGTCTACCTCTACTCAAAATAATACAACAGAATTACACCCATCTTGGTTATCTCTCTTTAACTTCAAACACTGACCTTCCTTGTCTGAAGCCATCCTCAATGATACACCATCAATAATTCCATCAATAATCACACATGATTGGGAGGAGGGGGGTCAGGAAGAGGCAGCAACACAGACTAATAACAAATATAAATAAAATACTTATAAGCTTATATTTAAATCGCTCACTCTCTCTCTCCCTTTTTCGCTGCTTCTGGACCCTGGTTGGATGTCGCATACAGTACTAGTCCCTGCCATGTGCGGTTCTGATTATTTGTGGGTGGGTGTGATGTGGGGCCGGGGGCATTGGGCTTTCGCCCTCCAGCTTATACTTTTGCCTGAGATTTCTTGTCTCCAGCTGGCCCAGCACTTGTCTTGCTGTTTTAATGCATCACATATTAGATGAGGTGCACCCACATTCATTTGGAGCATAATAATAAAAAAATCCATGTTTCCATGCTACACGCCATGCTTTTTTAATGCATTATACACTAGTTGACAAACATATCATGAGTATAACAATGAAAGCAGCCATATTTATTCCAAAAAAAAAAAAAACACACACAAACAAGGTAAGCGTGGCATGTACGGGACGGCTAGGGATGGGTATGGATTTTGGGATCCCTGGATCCCGCAGCACCTCACATTGATAGCCCGTTGTAATATGATGCCGGCGGGGGTCTATACTATGCCATGGCCATGAGGGTTATCAGCGGCAGATTTATAATACCTTATAATTAATAGCTGTATCAATATTATTATTATTATTATTATTATTATTATTATTATTATTATTATTATTATTATTATTATTATTATTATTATTATTATTATTATTACTATTGTTATTATTATTATTATTATTATTATTATTATAATAACTACTACTATTATCATTACTATTAGTGGCTGTATCAGCATTATTATTGCTATTACTACTACTATTTCTATTTGTCCATTTCCTGATGCTTTAACCTCTCCTTCATTCCGGATGAAATGAGTATATTTGTAAATATGTTTATCATTTCTACTGCTAATAATATTATTACTATTTCTTATTAATTGGATTTCTCATTATTATTATTATTATTATTATTATTATTATTATTATTATTATTATTATTATTATTATTGTTGATATTGTCACCTTCCTCATACCCCATATTCCAATTTTTTTTCTGGTTAAATTGATTTTATGTATTTTTTGTTTTGTTTTACTATCTTCATCATATTATTGTCATTATAATTATTATTATTATTATTATTATTATTATTATTATTATTATTATTATTATTATTATTATTATTATTATTATTATTATTTAAATTAATATATTTTCCTCTTTGATATATATATTATCTCTGTTGTACTTCCCTACATGCTCCTTCATGCATATATCTCCACTCCCACACCCAGTTACACTTACAGTCACACACACACACACACACACACACACACACACACACACACACACACACACACACACACACACACACACACGTTTTGTTTTGTTGGTCTTTGTATTTTGCATCTAATTTCTCTTCTGTAAATATTGTAATTGTCTTTTTGCATAATAATAATAATAATTAAAAAAATCTTTTTTTTTTTTTTTAAAAAGAAAGGGATTCTTTCCTTATTTTGACTGCAAAGTTTCCAGTTCCCAAAATTTCCAGTGGCTGCAGAAACCTACCCAGGAGATGGTTGAGTAAGCAATTTTCAGTCCATCTTTTGTAGGCCCTTCCTGTATGCAGTGTGGCTGAATAAGGCTGCATTATTTTACAGTTGTTGATTTCACAGTTGTTGATTTCTGAAAGTATTTCCTGATTCTAGTTAGACTCTAGCTGCTGCATTCTGGAATAACTGGAGCTTGCTTACACACCTAATGGAACATCTAGGCAGTAGATCATTACAATAATCCAGCCTATAAGTAACAAATCATGTAGTGACATCACATTTCTTATCTTAGCAATATTTCTGAGATGAAAGAGGAATAATACGGAAAAGCCCTTTCCTTGCACAGGTTTTATTTGACTTTTATCACATTGGTTTTTATCAGTTTGTAAATGTAAATGGTGACTTCTCTATGCATACTAAGGTTATGTTTGGTGTTCCATTGCTTTTCTCCTAATATATGTTACATCTTGGCACAATTATTTGTAAATATGGTTTTAGCTTCTACTGTTATGTGATGACATGCAGTTATATATTTCTGCAAATCCACACTAGCTTATTAAGATTGAAGAATGTGTATAGGACAGTAGACAGTGGATGCTTACTAACATTCTCCTGCAGCGTGAGACAGATGTGCTTATACTAGGCCACATGCAGCCAACAGTAAGCTTTCTGAGTCCAGAGTAACTCTGGATGGTCTTTCTGTTTCCTCATGTGTAGCAGTAAAATACATTGGTGTGATTATTGACTCCAGTCTTTTATTTGAAGCTCATGTAGCTCACCCACAATAAAGATAAATACGTATGAATGCTGTTCATAGACTTCAGATCAGCATTCAACACAATCATCCCTCAGCACCTGACTGAGAAGTCAAGCCTGCTGGGCCTGCAACTGGATCCTGGACTTCCTGAATGGAAGATCTCAGTCAGTCCGAATTGGGAAACGCATGTCCAGCACCACCGATGAGCTGTTGATACTGCGCATGCTTGAATCACTGAACTGATACAGCGAATCATCAGTACACTGAACTGAGAACTGTTTCTTTCAAACGTGTCCGAGAACCGATGAGCTGTTGTTACTGCGCATACGTAAATCTCTGAACTGATACAGCAACAAATGTAAATGGTTATGATTTAATGTCTTATCAACGTATGAGTGTTTAACTCAGTTACATTAGTTTTTGAAACAACTGATGGAGCAAAAGAAACATTTCAAAATTATGCCTTTTTTTGTAAGTTGATGAAGATTAGTACATTTCTTACATTTAGGATTAGTAACAGCTGCTCTTAAGCTGCCAGTTCATCCTCAGTTGACAGTGAGACCAGTGGGCAAAAAAAGCCTCTTTTGGGGGGGCAATGCACAATCTTGTTAAACCAAAAGCCAAATCTGCCTCATCTGGTGCTATGACCTCCCTCAAGACAGCACTGAATCACTGATCCTGCAGTGACCTTCTGGTCAAAAATGATGCAGCCACAGCCAGCCCTGGCTCATGTGGCAATGAAATATCTCACCTGCCCCCCAACAAGTGTCTCCACTGAGAGGATCTTTAGCACAGCAGGAGATATTGTGTCCCCACATTGCTCCAGACTTCACAAAATACAACATGGAGAAATTTAAATGAGAGTATGTTGGCAGAAGATATCTTCTTCCAAGTGAAATATGGTTACGTTATGGTTAACATAAAAAATTAAAAAAATAATATTAAAAAATTAAAAACATAAAAAAAAATTTGTGTCTGTTTTTTGGGCAGACAGTTGACAATATCATTGCTGTATCTTTTATTATTATATAGGAAACAACTTTTGTTCTTCCAGATCTCCCAGTCAGGGGTTGATAAAGTTTAGTTCTTGGAATTCTGTGCATTAGAAAGAAGTTCTTTCAGAAGAACAGTTCTTTGAAGTATTATTTGTTTTATTTGTTTTATTTGAACACTAAACATGTTCGATGTCAATTAACATCATTTAGCTGCCACTGTAAAACAAAACATGAAGTCTATTTTGAACACATTAGCTAGCTAAACGTCTATTAACTTTATAATCGATGAATTAGCTTAGGTCAAACTGTCTTTTCAGGTTAGTGTGTGACAACAATGATTTACTTAAGTAAAGTTGGCCGCATATTAATTTTGTTTCATATTTAGCTTTATATGTATTTTGTCCACCGTAGAGGAAAGCTGATTTTGAGGAAAACACGGTTGTAGCGGCCTCTCTACATTTCTACGATAGAAAAGAGGTGTTATTTGTGTCGCTCAGGGGTTATTGACTCGGGAAACTCGAATCTGTGAATCTGCGGCCAACTTTACTTAAGTCAACGATTTTTTTGTGTATACAGTTGGTAGCTGCTGAGATTAAAACAAATATATTAACTTACCTATATAGCCTCGATTCTCCTGTTTCTCCGGCTCCTAGTAGTCCTTCTCTGGCAGCAAAACATGTAGATATACAAGTTTCACTAACTTAATATTTTTCTGTTGTTACGTGAAGGTAAAAGTGTTTGTTCAAAGTCAATATATAATTGAGTTAAGACAGTATTCTTTATTTTAATTTTGAAAGACTTGAAAATGAGTTATCAACTCACCAATACAAGTACATATTGCAAACTTAATTATTTTATGCTGAAAATGTTGTTTATTTTAAGTTTTGCAAACTAACCCCATGAATCAATTTTTACAGTGTATTCAGTGCTTGCTTTGGAGACTGACCTCCTTTATTGCTTGGGTTTTGTGTTGCAATGACTTCTCTAGCTGATTTCGACACTGCAGATAAATACTGTTGCCCCAACGTGATGTCATCTTGAGGCAGAAGCAGCAACACAAGGCTGATGGAGTAACAGCAAGCAACTGTAATGCTTTTTAACGTTTACAGCCTGCATTTTACCCAGCACATTTTATATGCTGAAAAGCTGGACCACGGCAGCGTACGTCTGCAGTCCTCATTCACATAAATCCTCATAAAACATTATAACTTTCAGCTGCTAACAACAGAGTGTATATTGCTATAAGCTAGATCATATACAGAATGATTGTGGTTTCAGAAACCTAGCTCTTAGATCAGCATCTCCCTTCAGCAGCCGTTGACTTTTGTCACTGTGTTTGCTGAATAAAGGCAATTATATTTAATTTATCCTGACTCTGCCTCATACATCACCATATCATGTAACTGCTGAAGACATCACAGCTCTTCCAGAAGTTCCAGGACTTCCTGACACCTAAAAAATTTTTACAGTATCCTTGTAATTTGGTTGACAGAGAGAGAGAGAGAGAGAGAGAGAGAGAGAGAGAGAGAGAGAGAGAGAGAGAGAGAGAGAGAGAGAGAGAGGAGCATATTGATTCTTGTCTCCTTTGTAACTGTGTGGATAAATGACGAAAATATTTCCTCAGGTACTTAGAGAGGTAATTTTATAAACCGACCAAATATAATAATTGGACCTGTCAGTAAATGATGTTTATTCTGACCTGACATTTTCCTTCATGGGCTTTACAAGCTTCCACTTCTATTCTGTCTTCCTATCAAAGTTGTAGTTGGGGGCAGTCACACTGTTTCAATATTCTTTTATTTACAAAGTGATTCTGCACTTGATGATTTTTATTTTATTGGTTTCACATAGATCTCTAAGCAAATATTAACTAGACTGTATCTTAGTTAGCTAGCGTTAGCTAACCAATATGCTACTTTTTCTCTTCTGAATAAAATACCATTGACTTGTGTTTGCTTACATTGACAACAGATTCAAACGATGTAGCAGGTTTGCTGAATATCAACACAACACTGCATTTGCTGCTGAGATAGCACACATCTACCGAGATACATTTCTGAACTCATTTAAAATGATAAAATTCAGTACTTTTATTTCCAATAAAATTTCAGTATTTTTTTTACAAATAAGCTTTTTGTTATGTATAATTTTTTTGTTAGATTTTTTGTGTTTGCTCAGAGAAGAAACCTGAGCCGTACTGCTGAGCTGAATGCAGGGAACCTCACAGTGACAGTGACTGAATATCAAAACTCTTGGAAATTTACAGAGATTAGAAAAAAGGTGACATGGTGGTTAGAGTTGTTCATTGTCAGAGTGTCTGTACATGTTTATCTAAACAGAACAGAATGAATTTCTAGGACAAAACAAAGGATATCATGGTCATAAGATGGTATTACACAGTCAGCCCTGGGCCACAGTCAGTGCAGAAAGGGGCTTATGCATATCGTTGGGTATAAACTGCCAATATTTTGAAAGAATAGCCTATTTGAGGGGTTAGACTGCAGTAACACTGGAATGAAAATCATCTCTCATGATCTCACAGCATACTTAACTAAATGATCCCCTATAGCTGGCCCTTTCAGACAGACAACAATAGCCTTATTCATCCTTGACACCAATAAGAAGTTTCGTGCAGCAATTTTATTTCAGCTTGCTATCAAGCAGCCTTCCACTGACACAGAATCATTTGGTATACATCTACAATCATGCTGTGAAGTTACTGTCAGAAACCCATCAGAGTATAAAATCCTCAAACTAGTAAATATTGAAAGCTAAAGAAGAAAAAAAACTCACTGACACTGTCATTCATTCACGTTCCCAAAGTCAAACTTGGATTTCTGCAACACAGATCAAAAACAACAAGGTCCTTGCAAGCATCAGACTTGTCTTCCCATCTCCCAGGTGTTCAAGGACTGACGTCTGTTCTTATCTATTTGTTAAAGGTTCATTTAGTTTAGAGGGCAACTCAAAGCATGAATAATGGAGAAAAATAGAGAGGAATTGTAAACAAAATGCTTGACTAAACAAACTAAAGAGAGAGGTTCTCAGTGTAGACTTAAAGACTGTCCTGAACACTAACACCAGGTTGCTCCATAACTGCTTCATGCAGTAGTCTTTATTATTCTACACACTTTATTAACTTACAATTTAAGAGTAACACAAACAAAACTAAATCTGTCAGGACTACATATGTTCTTAAATAATTACAATGAAAAGAATAAAAAATCTGTAAATGTGTATCAAATATGCAGGGAGATTACTATTCAGTAATATACTATTTATATAATTATGGAGAAATTTTTTGCAAATTAATTTAATTACAATTTATTTGTATATTTGTATCATTTTTAACAATGGACATCATCTCAAAGCAGCTTTACAGAACAAAAGAAACAATACAAAACTTTAATATTATACAAAAATATTTATATATAATTTAAAGAATTTCTCCATAAAATCTAAGCATGTGTCATTATTGTTGTTAATAATTAGCATTAAGAACATTTTGTTATGCATTTAGCAATTTTTTGTTTATGAAAGCAATGTTAGTCACGCAAATTGTACTTAGACATCTTACTCCTGTGTGTAAGAACTTATACCATCTTTTAGAGAGACATAATTATTAACAATTAAAGCAAATAAATAAACAAACTAACATATTTCATCGTCTTGATTTTAGGCATAAAATTCAGTAGTTCACAGGCAGACTTATTTTCATTGGCACCACTAGAAACTTCTAATAGGGGTGGCCAGAGGAGGGGCAGTAAAACAGCTACTCTGGTGGCGCCAATCAATTTAGAATCTTTTTTGGTGGCTGGAGTATTTTTATTTATTAATTTATTTATTTTTCACTTGATGAACTATTGTGAATTTTCATTATGCATTCAAATTCAGTTTCATTCTAGGCCAGTGTTTATACAGGGGTGGCCATGGCCACTACTGGCCACCCCTTGGGGGCGCCCCTGCTTATTTTTAGAGATATGAGTGCCAAAGTATTTATTCCTTAACTGATTTACCCCTATTCCATCGGATTAGGAAAATTTCGATATACGATCCAGGGACGTTTTATTTGAATATTATCTTTTAGAAATAAAGCGGTGTCATTGGCGTAATCACCAATGGATTCTATATATATATAAATATCAATAAATTTTTTAACAAAACCCAAAGGAGAGGCTCAATAAGGAACAAATTTATGTCCAGATATAAGAGAAATATATATTTTTTCTTTCTGGAAGCTGCACCTCCATCCTCAATACTGAATTCATTTAGCTTAGCATTTAGAATAGAAAGCTGTAGCAGATGTGGTCTACATCTTAGCCACAGCTACAGGATACTGGGAGAACTGGAAAATGAAAATGCAAAGTGGGAAATGAGGAGTAAATGTCCAGCAGCTGATGACACTGGAAACAGTAACAAACTCTACGAAAGCCTGACCTAGGAACCAAATACCGGAAATGTTGGTGTCCACACGGACCTATTATGATGTTACACAATGGCAGATTGTTTTATGCTCTGTATTGTGCGTTTATGCTTTAAAGCCACACACACATACCGACATTCATACAGACATCATTGCCATAAGATGATTGTTGCAGGTGACAACTCAAAGATGTTAATAAAGGCTACTGTATGAAGAATCTCTCCTCCACTGTCTGATTCTCTAACCAGAATCCTGTTCATATTTGGCCGCCTCAACCAGTTAAATCTAGAGGGATAGCATCACTCCCTCACACAAACAACTGAAAATGCTGATTCACTGCAATTTTACCTGCTTTATTTATGGTGTTGGTATGAATTAGGATTTGTCAACACTTTGTCATCCTTAAAAGGACCATATTCTATGAAATAATATTCCTTTAATGGGGTAAAATATGGGATCTCGCTAATCCGACTGCTATAGCCAACAGTTTTACAGCCTGTTCACTGACAACACCTGCTCAGAACAAGTAGTCTAGGCCAGTGGTTCTCAAACTGTGGGCCCTGAGATGGTGCCATGGGGCCATATAAAATTTTATAAAATAATTAATTTATCATAATTTCTGTGTAATTAAATCTCAGAACCGTGGGGGTGATTGGACAATCTGAAGTCTGTAACCCCTCGTGACTGTGTGAATCACCCAATCTTTGGCCGAGACAGACAGCCAGGCTGTCACGTGACTCCCGAGCGTCCCTACATGGGAAGGCGGGATGCCGGGGGCCGGTCCGGCCAGACTGTTCATTGATGGCACGATGGCGCCCTCCAGTGGCCAAACCAGAGAAGTTTTCATCTTTTTTTTGTGAAAAACTGGGGCCGTAGCCTTTGGAGACCAGATAGGTTGAGCCACAGCGCACGTTCTCCGACCACCGTCAAAGCCATAGAGCGCCCGCTAGCCTGGACAGCCTGACAGGCATTGCGGAGGATGAGGACATTGACCGTGACAATCTCCTTCCAGCAGTGGTGTAGTCTATGTGATACGCAGGTATACGCCGTATACCCACTAGGAAATGCCAAGGATTTCCGTATATACCCACTTAAAAAGCGTGAGGATACGTAACAATATCGTTTTGTGACAGAACTTTCATTCAGAAATTCACCCCGCACTGTGTTGCAAACACAGACTGTGGTTGCGATTGCGAATCACTAACGTTTTTGGACCATTGGGGCTTCCGTGGCCTGTGACCTGATCTGACGTCACCTACCAAGGAGGAAAATTAGTTGCTTGGCGGTGTTTTTTGGCGCAAAGTTGAAATTAACTAACTAATGTAAAAGATGATATGAAACGAAAGCAGACTCAAACTACAATCTTTGTATTTTCGGAAGCCTGCGCCTAAAGCTACAGCAGCTTCAGGTGACATTTCACCCACAGCCCGAGTACAAATGTATTTGGAAAGCTTTGTAAACTACCAGTACATTCAGTTCATAATATTCTGCAATGAAAGAGTGTTGGTGATAAAACTGAACAAATGTTTATTGTTCACTCTTAAATGTACATTGAAAATTGACAGCTGATAAAACCTGTGCTCCAGGTCCCATATTCATATAACATTTAAGACTAAATGTAGCTCTTAAAGGTATGAACTCTTAAAAGTTCACCCAAAAATGAAAATTGTGTTATTTCCTCACCCTCAATTTGTTCCAAAACTGTATGAGTTTCTTTCTTCTGTTTAACACAAAAGATGATATTTTGAAAAATGTTGGTAATCAGACAGTTGGCAGCACCCACTGACTTTCATAGTCTATATTTTTTCCTACTGTGAAAGTCAATGGGTGCTGCCAACTGTCTGATTACATTTAGCCTTAAATGTTATATGAATATGGGACCTGGAGCACAGGTTTTATCAGCTGACTGTCTTTTGTTACTTATAATAAATTGGAATGTTGATAACACATAAGCAGTCTTTAATAATGCTCTCAATTACATGTAGATGCATATTTTATGCATTAGTGAGTGTGGTGGTGCCTATGGGGTGTCGCTCTAGGATGGGTGCGGGGGGGGGGGGGTCACAGTATACTCACTACAAAAAACTAGACTACACCACTGCCTGCCAGCGATCAGGGGATGGCGACCCACTCTCCAGCTGTTGGCCCACATCAAGCAGAAGTTCAGCCTGATACGCGGACAACAGCGAGGAGACATTGAGAGCTTGAATGGAAAGAGCTGAGGCTTTATATGATGCCTAATGGATTGATGAGGAGAAACGATCCATCTTGCTCGGGAGGACGGGCTTGGGTGGGGCGAGCAGCCCACCCTGGGATGGGTTAAGTTGTCTGGCGATGGAAGGCTTGATCACGGGGGGATCCCCGCGAGACCGTGTTTTAGATCAAGCGGGTCTCCCCAGCAATACATCATGTGTTTTGCACATGCAGGGAGGACGGGCAGGAGCTGCTTCCTCAGGCCAGCAGGAGGCCACAGAAGCTTACCGTCATACACATCCCTCTCCTTATTCGAAGTGTTTAGGAGAGCCGGCCATTCAATGTATAGGCGTGCGGCAGCGCATTCACAAAGCTCCAACAGCACCGATTGAGGTGGGGCGGTTGGAGCCTGAGGGGCCGCGGAACACGGGATGGCTTCCTCGTCATCCGAGCCCTCGAGAAAGTCCGCCTCGGCCTCATCCCTGGAACCTGTCGGTCCTTCGGGGAAGCAGTCGTTGGCCGGTAGTAAATCCTCAAATGGGGAAGGACACTTGTCGGCCCAGTCAGAGGAAGCTGCGCTGTGGGAGGCCCCCGGGAGTGTGGCGGCGTCAACTTTTTCCCCCTCCGAGTCGGAAGTGGTCGTCTTGAGCCTGCGACGCAGGAGCTTTTTCGGGAGCACAAGGCAATGGCTACAGTTCTCCGGCAGATCAATAGCCTCTTGCGCATGCTTGAGACCCTTGCAGACAAAGCAGAAGGGATGGAAATCCCTCGCAGCGATAAGCGCACCGCACGCGGACCACCAGAGTAGCCGGAGCTGCTTTGGGGAGCGCCATAGGGAGGGAAAAAAAGGCAAAAAAGCAGGCGGACAGCCTACAGAAAAAAAAGGGGGTGCAAGCGTGGGCGGCTCGCAAAGCTAACCTGGCTAAGGAGGAGCACGTCCGGCGGAGGCTGATCAAGCCATATGTCCTCCTGAAGACAGAAAGTGCAGTCCAAAAAAAAACAGGGAGCTGTGAGGTAGGAGCAGAAGTTGCGAGAAGCGAAAGTGAACTGAGGAAAGGCAGCGCGTGCAGGTGCATTATGCACTCGGGTAAGGGGCGTTACCTTACCTGCCTTTGGCACGCGCTCCTGTCTGTCAAGCCAGACTTGGTGCAATTGGATGCTTCTGTAGAGGTCAGGAACGGATGCCCTTCCCATAGGTGGATCTCGAACATGAGATGATGAAAGAAAACCTGGCCAAGGAACTCAATCACATATACTGGCCGAACTGGAAAATTCCAGATCATACATGTTTCAATATGTCGCTCTCCACACAATCCGCTTCTCTCTGAACCCATTACTCTTCTCCGATTTCGAAAACTCAAATCTCCGGTATAGCGAGAAACATCCGTCTGCATCCTAGAGAAAGAAAGATCTCGAACATGTGGAATCCGAAAAATGCCGTGAGGGCGGAGCTTTAGTGACTTCAACGCGATCTCATTGGTTACCTCAATAATGTGAGAATATTATTGGAGAATTTTGAGACCTTCAATATTTTACACATGACACATATACTGTACACATATAAATATATATGCATGCGATTATGTATTATGTAATCAATAAAACTTGATTACACCATAATCCGTGGTTTCAGCCTCCTATGCTCCGATCTGTTATTTAATCCGAAGGTTATTATTATTTTTCTTTTTTTTTCTTCCTCAGTCATTAACCACTAGTTACCTGGGTTACATACAACATACAGAATGTACACTGGTCTGTGCTATCTTGTGTATTTGTCTTGTAGTGTTTTGTCTGTTATGTTTATTTTATTATATTATGTTTTATTTGTCTGCACTGTGTCTAGTCTTGCACTGTTTGCATTAGGTTGAACATTTTGCATTTTTTGTGGCTAGGACGACTTACTTTCTGTCTTTAGCTCAGTGTCATTTTGTGTAGCTTCATGGTCCTGGAGGAACATTGTTTGATGTCACTGTACTGCATCAGCTATATATGGTTGAAATGACAATAAAAGCTTCTTGACTTGACTTCAAATAAACATGAAACATGCATAAACACACCAATTTCGGATAAGACCACTGGGCAGAATCTTGACTAAATACCTGAAAGAAATAGGACCAGGATTTTATCTGAGTGAAGATGAACACAAAGATCATGGTAGATTGTAGAAAAAAATCTCCATATATATAGACAGATTATAAAAACATGTAGAGATTAATATTTCATTACCTTAGTGCAATACATAAAATGGGTTTTTATTTTTTGTCTGAACAGGTGCATTATGGGATTATTTTATCTGAGCTGTTGAACGGTGAGTCACGAAGACACAAAAACTCTCGTCAGTAAATGTAAAAGAGACTTTAAATCCAACTTAAGCCAAAGTTTAATACAAGGCGTTCTTTAAAATGTTCCATATTCTCTGTTCAGTACTACGGCTAACTACTTTTTCTCTTCTTAAACAATACCATTGACATTTATAAAGGAAGGTATTTAATTAAAATATGAGTGCTTACAGTTAAATATGCTGAATATCAACACAACACTGCATTTGCTGCTTCTAGCTTGTGGGATCTGAGACAGCACACATCTACAGAGAGGCCAGGGGGGCAGAGACATTCACATGTACTACGACATCATCATACAAAACAACACATAAATCCATGATCACTTTAATACTAACACCTGTTTATCAAGTACCGTGGTGTGCACTTAGATCTTTTCTTGCACAGGTACATTATGGGAGTATTCCAACATTCAATCGCATCCTAGTTCAGTGGTTTGTTCTTTACTTGCTTCTTCAAATTGAATTTAATAAATAAAATTGAAAGAAAAACAAAGATCTCTAAAGAACCAAAGACAACATGACTGACACTCCCAGTGTGTAGATTACGAGGAGTCACAGAGTCCTTTCCTTTCCTATCCTTTCCTATCCTTTCCTTTCCTATCCTTCCCTTTCCTTTCCTTTCCTTTCCTTTCCTTTCCTTTCCTTTCCTTTCCAGTAGACAGTGATGTTCTCTGCCTTGTTTAATTCAATAGAATTCAATAGCTTTCTCTAAACCTCTTTCCAACATCTGGCCTGTTTGTCGCCGGTGATGTGTTGGGGGCTTCTACAAAAAGACTGACACGAGACTGATCTAAACAAATCTGGTCCTAGGTTGGGTTTGTTTCATCCACATGATAATACTAAATAATAATAATAATACACTCCTGTTGAGACCATGGATTAATCCGTTACTACTACTATTTTATTTACTCCTCTACTACTACTACTACTACTACTACTAATAATAATAATAATAATAATAATAATATATATTTTTAATTAATATCTTCCATGTTACTGGTACTGGTTTGTTAGAAAGTTTTAAAAGCCAATTTCCTAGTTTAAACACTAGGTGTCGCTATCATATAAATATGACATTAATGATATTCATTTTACAAAGCTACATTAACGTTGCCAAGCTATTGAGGACACTGAAGTGACAGAAACAAATAGAAAGCCAAGTTGTTCAGTGTGAAGCCTTTGTCTAGTTTGTCAGGAATCAGTTTCTGAATTAAGTATGAAGCGTCTGAACAATTCTTCAGCCCTGAGGACATCACCATTACAATGATTAACTGGGGAGTTAAATATGTCATGTATTCAGCACAAAAAGTTTGGAAACCCATGGTTTAAAGAATAGTATTAAAAGATTTCCATAAATGAACATTTACAGATAGTTTTGCCTTTTATATTTGTTCAGTGGAGGACAATTAAATGTGTATTGTGTATTAAGGTACTTATCAGGTATTTAAACATGAGTGTGATATCCAAACAAACTGATTTCTTTTGATATGAAAGACAAAGAGAATATAAGTAGGACAATCCCATTTATCGTTTTATCAGTAGTACTAATTTATTACCTCAACAGGCTAATAATAATATAAATAAAAGTTACTTATAAATATTAATTTACATACCCTTCAGAACAGAGAGTGTAATTGTTAGTATACTGTAGCCTCCTGCCACACACTACCCATTTTACACAAAGCATTACCCTCTGCCCCAAAACACCAATGCCTGGATTTATCAGAGGTATAAAAATACTTTGTAGATTGTGATTTTTGTAAATGTATTAAAACCAAAATCCTAGTTTTATGCAACAGAATATTAAGCCTTTCTCTTACTAGTAAACAGACTGAGAAGAGTGACACTTGAAGGAAAAATCTGACCAAAATATTACACGCGATACCTTTCATCAATTTTTTAGCAGTGTTAGCATTCTGGGACAAGATGCTCCAGCAGAAGGGGGGCAGCGCAGGAGTGTCTGAGTTTGCAGCAGTGTTGCACTGAGCATTGCAAAATGTTGTAATATATAATATATTATTGCGATATATTGACTTTTTGACAGTTCTAAAACTAGGATGCAGGTAAACTCTATTTTAATTATATAAACAAACAAGGAAATATAAAATTTGCTAAGAAATGCTAACATGCACGGACCACAGGGAAAAGGGCAAGCACCTTTTTCTATTAACTTACAGGTGTGTCTATCTTCCAACATTGCCTGCACACACACACACACACACACACACACACACACACACACACACACACACACAGTCAAAATGACTTTCATGCGGTTGTCATGCCTACTGGTTAACTCTATATGGCGTTTTAAAGACCTATTGTTATGCCACACCCAATTATACTACACATGCTCTTAAAATGAAAACAGGCAAGACCTGAAGATATTTTTGTAGATGTAGATAATCAAAATGTGCTGATAATAAATATGCACTGTGGTGGTCTTAGTAACTTAGTAACAAGGGCTGTTGAATATGTGCACAGACATGCATTAAAATTGTTCCCTAAGCAGATAACATAAACCTTTTCATTAATAATGTCATTGCAGTGATAATCTGCAGGCTTCTTCCATGAATTTAGTGCATTTATTAACAGCATTTTTTAAGGCCTGCATTTTCATAGCAGAGGAAGTGCAATTTCCCAGTTAATGGAAACGTCATGCTATTTTGATCAGACTCAGCATTTGTGTTTGCACTGTGTTCATGGTTAAACAGAAATGAATGATCATACATAGGTAGGAAGAGCAATATAACAGGCTGTGATGTACAAAATCTGCAACTACATATGAATTTTTAAACCCACCATAAATACAACACGTTACGGTCTTTGAATCATTTGTGTCTATTAGAGACCAAGGAAGTCGTGTTTTTTCATGTATTAGAAGTGATTTATACACAATGTTTTGAAATAGATTAGACTCTATATCTAATCAATTACATTAAACCCAAAGCAGAGCCTTGACTTCAGACACAATTAGCGTGAACTTTTAGACAGTTTAAGAGAAGTGAAGGTCAGAATATGATAACGATCAGCTCATTTCCCTGTAGACTGTTACCAGAACATTGATAAACTGGTAATACAATTTAAGATGTAATAGCTTCTATTTAACGTGTATGTAAATAAATATTATTTAAATTAACTTATGCGTTAATCCACACTTCTCAGTCATAGTTCACATGCCTCAGGGTTTCACTTAAGATTACCCGGGGATTTGTCCATTCGGACGTTGTTGCTACAAACCCAGGGGACTGTGACCTGTCCCTTTTTCACATGATAGCTTTGCATGAAGTCCTGTTCCAGTGATGTGAGTGGGTGGGGATTGGTGCAACGTTTTTAGGCTTTGGGATCTGCTTTTGATGGTACTAGTGTCATTAATGCCTGATGGGGAAAACAGAACAGAGGGACACAGGTCCTGTGCTGTGATTGTTGTCAATCCTCCAGGAGTTAACCCAGTCTGCACCAGTTGGGAATTAATCCAAGGTATGACCTGGTCTTCAGGAGTAATAGGAGAAATGGATTGTATGGAATGTCCTTTGTTGCAGAGAGGGTTATAGATATTGGCTGTTTGTGGCAAAACCTTCATGGATTCGATGAGAAAGGCCAGGCTCTTCATTACCCGGCTAAGTTCAGCTACTTCCTGTCCAAGGGAGCTTACCTGGAATACATAATCAGCAATTACTCAGCATTAATAAAGAGGATGATCATTTCTTTTTGTGCACAGTGTAGGTTTACCAAACTTTAGGAAATTAATGTAAATTAATGCAAATAGTACAACAGTGATGATGCAGGACAATGGTCTAATGTTTTCATTTCTCTTTTTTAAGGAGATGTCACACTTGCCTGTCTAAAACTTGAGAGCCCTGTATTTTACAGTACCTTATGGTCAAGATGGCCTAAATGTCCCCTGGTCTCTTCTGATTTAGCCGCTAGCTCAGCCGAGCTTACCTGCAGGATACCTGGAATAAGGAGCAAATGCAGTTAAAAACAAATATGACTTGAAAAAGAAAGTTAAGAGAGTTAAAGACAGTTAATTTTATAGTACCAGTAATCAATCAATGTGTTAAATATACTACATTAATTTCCTTCACATTTACACACTTTCCTCACATAAACACGTACCTGTTTTGCTTCTATTTGTGTTGGCTGAACTGTTCTGAAAACCAGAAGTGAAAGAGAATGCTGAAGAGTTTCCTGTCTCTGTTCCTTCACTGGCTTCTGTACCATCAACAACCCTAAACACCAATGTACACAAGGTGTGAACATCCACAAAACCATAAAGCTGGGACTCAGGTTTTATATTTAGATTTTATTTTGAGTTCAGTGTTTAGGTTGGTTAGCCACTGAGGAAAACATTGAGTGAATATTTTTTTAATCTATTGTGAAATTTGTCGTTTCTTGTCAAAAATACTCTATTTTTTTGTGTCATTTTGTTATATTTTAGTTATGTTTTAGTTATTTAAATATTGTATTCATATTATGTTATATCCCAAATGTACATGTACTATACATACATATATGTACAGTTTATGCAATAATGTGTGTGTGTGTGTGCGCGTGTGTGTGTGTGTGTGTGTGTGTGTGTGTGTGTGTGTGTGTGTGTGTACCTGGGACTGAGATTAGGGAGGTCATGTTTAGTAACTGCATTGTGTTGAATGTGAAGTTCTTCCTCATGTCGGTGAGAGTTTGTGGTTCCACTGTTTTGGCTCAAGCTTCCATTTGTCCTCCTCTCAACCTATGAGGCAACGATCACTCAGAGTTATTACGCCCCACTGTGAGAGTTCTAATGCTGGAGTTGGGGGGTTACTGTCACTATCCCATCTGGATGCTCACCTCTAATGCTGCAACCTTCTCCTACAGAAAACCTAACTAAAATAGACATATCACAGGTAAAATTACTGCTAATGACAGAAGTGCTAGTTAATTTGTACTAAATAATTAATGATGTTTGCAATCCGAGGTGAATTGCCCTATGAACTATGCACCAAATATGAAATTGTTTAAGGTTCAGTTTATGTCTGAGAAAGCAGATAAATATTCACCCATTCCACCCCTTTCTCTAGATATTACTGATTAATTACAATGTCAATTATTTTCATAGAGTAATTTGGTCATTGCCCCCTTTTAAGTTATTAAACCCCCTTACATTGTAATTGAAAGATTACAGTTTTCCCCCAAAGAACTTAACAGACTTGGATGTTTCTCCACTGTGAATTCTCACTCCACCATTATGGCTTCATGAATGACAAGACAGGAGGTGGAAAAGACGACTCGTTGTCATGATGATTGTCACATTATCATTCCATATTATTCTGCTCTTTTGGTGCTATAGTACCTTTAGCCATGCACTGTTAGACAAATGAGCGAAGAGGTGGATCCTCATTAGGGAAATGAGCCCAGAGCTATTACAGTCTACAAAGTTTTGTAAGCATAAATTATTACATTGAGTGACAGAAATACATGACTGTGTGTCCTGGGACTTGGAGAATACAGTAAGTTGAATACCTGAGAACTGATACACATACAAGCACAAAACACACATTAAAATATCTTTACATGAGTATTTGTCTGCTTCATCTTCAAAGTCCTACTGCACACAAATTGACTGCTATGGATTTTTATTTTACAAAACAAAACAAAACTCATTGTCTGCCAATCCATCAGACCCAATTCTAAAATTTCACAGAATATACCTGACATTACATGATGAAATTACCTTAACCAGACTGTATCAGTAGCTAACTCTGTATATTTTTCACTCCCCTTCATGAGCCGGATATAATTTCACTAAATGAAGCTTGTCTGCCCAGTTATAGTCATATACAACAGATGCAATATTTACAATTTGCCACATCACAGTGTTAAACATACATTTACATCCGCTACTGCAGAGAGATTTCACAACAGTCTCCCAGAATTATCGACATCTGACCCACAGAACTTGATTATGTGACTCACTATTTAGAGTTAGTGTTTTGCTACACCTCAGGTATTGTAAAATAAAAGTAATTAGAGAGAAAATGCTTGCACCCTGGTACAATGACAACACAACAAATTTAAAACAATCAGCTACTGTAGGTAAATAGAACGTAAATGGCGTCAAACTAAATGATCAGAAATTAGCATGGAAGAAAAGCCTTCATAGCTACTATAAAATCTATTAGTCATGCCAAATCAGTGTATTTCTCCAACCTTATTGAAGATAACTAAAATAATCCTAAATTTTTATTTTATACTGTAGCAAAATTAACTAGGAATAAAACACCACCAAAAAGTGCACAACATCTATTTGTAGCGGTAATGACTTTACTTTATAGTATCTACACAATTTTCCAGCAGTCAAAGCAAACCCACTCCCGAGTATTGAGCCACATCCGGGTTGCTTGGACATTTAAGCATTTCTGATAATGCAGAATGAGCCCTCTTTAAGCTCAAGAACAGTTTCACTTAATTCTGACAGACAGAAGCTCACATAAATAATATCACAAGAGTAGCCTTCATTCATCTTAGAAATATTGCTAAAATATTAAATATGATGTCGCTACATGACAAACTACAGAAACACTAGTTAATGCATTGTTACCTTTAGGTTGGATTACTTGTATACTTTACTGTCTGGATGTTCCAGTAGGAGCATAAACAAGCTTCAATTAGAAGGTTACAAATCATACCTATATATATATATATATATATATATATATATATATATATATATATATATATATATATATATATATATATATATATAAAACGTCTTTCTCTCACTCTCTCTTGTGTTGGAGTCTCCACCATGTTTACAACCTTTAAAGCACTCTTCAGACAGCAACCCTGGAGACTGTTGGACATGGCCTGGGAAATTTGAAAAGAGCAACCCTCACTGTTCCACTCTCTCATCGAGTATATGCAAAACACGCCAGACACATGTATGCTAGACACCAAACCCAAAACTGCCTTCACCAGCACTACTGGCCTGCACGGGACCAACCTTTAAAAGACTAACAGACATAGATTTGAGAGCCACTAGCAGTATGTAGCCGCCTACCTTGAAGATGTGGTCATCCACTCCTCCACCAAGTAGGACCACATGTTCCACTTCAGGGAGGTCCTGGGGGACATCCAGAATGCGAGGCTTACGGCAAGCCCACAGAAATGTCACCTGGGGCTGACAAAGTCACAGTACCTGGATATGGCCAGGGCCTTCTCAATCCTCCACAGAAGACGATTGAGGCATTTAAGGAATACCCATGACCCAGACAACAAAGTAACAGAACATGTCTTTCTGGGGTTGGCTGGATACTATCACTATTTGTGCCTAACTTCTCATCTTTAGCCTCAGACCTCACCAAAAATGGCCAGCCAGACTGTGTGCCATGAGCCAGTGTGAGATAGTGCGGGCATTTTAAGAGATGAAGAGAGCTTTCCCCTACCCTCTGGAACCCTGACTTCAGTTTCTCCTCCTCCTTCATGGTCAAAGTCACCTGGTCCTGCACATGTATCTTTTTATACAAAATCGCTGGTGAATCCTCCCAAGCTAAAACCCAAAAGACATGGGAAAAGTGGTCTTTGCAGAAGAGTTATAATTGTAACGTGTCTGTCTGTGTTTTCCCCTTGTTTCTGTCTGCCGTCTCTCCCTGATGTTAATTGTTTGCTCCGCCCACTCATTGCTCACCATGGACACTAATTATAGTCCATCTCTTCCCCAGGTGTCTTGTCTTTGTCTCTAATCGTCTCTGCTTTGTGATTGGCTCCTGTCTACTATATTTACTCTGTCTGTTCACTTCCCGGGTGTTGGTGTTTGGTTCTCTGTTCTCAGTTCTCAGTTCTCGGTTGAGTGTTCTGCCTTGTGTTTGTCTGCCTGGTCTTCTGTGTTTGCTCATTAAACGGATTACTTACTGCATTTGGATCCCTCTCGCCTTTGTCTCACCGTGTCACACCGTGACAATAATAATCTAAGTCGATGATTAGGATTGAGTGAAGAGGGACATGAAAAATGTCAAAAATGAGTTATATGAGAGATTAGACATGAGGGAAGATGAGAAGGACTTGTACAGATTAGCAAGACAGAGAGATAGAGATGAGAAGGATGTACAGCAGATAAGGGTGATTAAAGCTAGAGATAAAAAGCTACTGACAGGCGAGGAGAGTGTGCAGAGAAGTTGGACATCAGAGGGACAGCTCAGGTTGGCTGTTTTGAGGACAAGGACAGAGAGACTAGATTGAGATGGTTTGGACATGTACATAGGAGGCAGATGGTTGTATTGTTAGAAGGATGTTGGAGATGGAGCTGCAGGTAAGAGTTCAAGAGTCAGGTCAAGAAGCTTTTTTATTGTCCTTTCAACCATATATAGCTGTTGCAGTACATAGTGAAATGAGACAACGTTTCTCCAGGATCATGGTGCTACATAAAACAAAGACAGGGCTAAGGACATGTAAGTAGTCTTAGCCACATAAAGTGCAACTGTGCAACCTGGTGCAAACAGTGCAGGACAAGACCAACAAGACAGACAAGACAGTGCAGGACAAAAGACAGTGCAGAGACAAAGTTACAAGACAATACCAAAAGTACAAAAAATGCAATACATAAAAGACAACAAACAGTAACAGAAACAATGCCAACCAACCAGGGTATATACAGTACTGTATGTGAATACTGAATGTTCAAACAATATTTCATGCAGTTTCTTAGCAGCAGGTCCTTGGGATAATATATAGAATTGTGCAAAAAACAGCAAATGACTGAAATATTGTATAGTATGTGCGAAATGGCTGAGATATTGTACAATATGTGCAAAAAACGGCTGAAATGTTGGACAGTATGTGCAAAAACAGCAGAAAAGTGTGCAAAACAGCATGTAAACAGTTTGATGGATTGTAAGCAGCATGTAAACAGAATGATGTGTCAGTGTGTGTGTTTTGTGAGGGTCTGTGCAGTCCATACAGATGATGTGTGTGTATGTTGTGCTCAGTACAGTACAGTTCAGTTATTGAGAAGTCTGATGGCTTGTGGGAAGAAACTGTTACACAGTCTGGTCGTGAGGACCTGAATGATTCAGTACCTTTTTCCAGACAACAGGAGGGTGAAGAGTGTGTGTGAGGGGTGTGTGGGGTCTTCCACAATGCTGTTGGCTTTGCAGATGCAGCGTGTGGTGTAAGTGTCCATGATAGAGGGAAGAGAGACCCCAATGATCTTCTCCGCTCTCCTCACTATCCGCTGCAGGGTTTTGTGATTCGAGATCGTATAATTCCCAAACCAGACAGTGATGCAGCTGCTCAGGATGCTCTCAATGGTTCCTCTGTAGAACATGGTCAGGATGGGGGGAGGGAGATGTGGATTTCTCAGCCTTCGTAGGAAGTAGAGACACTGCTGGGCTTTCTTGGTGATGGGGCTGGTGTTGAGTGACCAGGTGTGGTTCTCTGCTAGATGAACACCAAGAAATGTGGTGCTCTTGACGGTCTCTACGGATGATCCGTCGATGTTCAGTGGAGAGTGGTTGCTCTGTGCTCTCCTGAAGTCCACAACCATCTCTTTAGTTTTATCCACATTCAGAGAAAGATTGTTGGCTCTACACCAGGCAGTTAGTTGTTGCACCTCCTCCCTGTATGCTGACTTGTTGATGAGACCCACCACGGTCGTGTCATCGGCGAACTTGATAATATGATTCGATCTGTGCATTGCTGCACAGTCGTGAGTCAGCAGAGTGAACAGCAGTGGACTGAGCACGCAGCCTTGAGGAGCTCCAGTGTTTAGTGTGGTGGTGCTGGAGATGCTGTTCCCGATCCGGACTGACTGAGGTCTCCCAGTCAGGAAGTCCAGGATCCAGTTGCAGAGGGAGGTGTTTAGTCCCAGCAGGCTCAGCTTCCCAATCAGGTGCTGAGTGATGATTGTATTGAATGCTGAACATGAATGGCGCACATTCTCTGAGCACCCTGCCAGGAATGTTGTCTGGACCAGCAGCCTTCCATGGGTTAACTCTGCATAGAGATCTCGTCACGTCGGCCATGGATAGACAGAGTACCTGGTAGTCAGGGGGAGGGATGGTCTTCCTTGGAATTACGTTGTTCTGTACCTCCAACCGAGCGTAGAAAACGTTCAGCGCGTCTGAGAGGGAGGCGTCACTATCACAAGCAGGTGAAGCTGTCTTGTAGTTTGTGATCGCCTGTATGCCCTGCCACATGCACCCCGGGTGTCTCTGCTGTCCTGGATGTGGCTGTGGATCGTCTGGGCGTGTATGCGCTTTGCCTCTCTGATGGCTCGGGACAGTTTGGCCCTTGCTGTTCTTAGGGCCGCCCAGTCCCTGTTCTGAAGGCTAGGTCTCTAGTCCTCAGCAGAGCACGCATGTTAGCAGTCATCCACGGCTTCTGGTTGGAGCGTGTAGTGAGGGTTTTGGAGACGGTCACGTCATCAATGCACTTGCCGATGTAACTGGTCACTGCTGACGTGTACTCCTCCAAGTTGATGGAGTCACCATTGGTTGCAGCCTCCCTGAAGATATTCCTGCAATCCTGAAGAGCAGAGGTGGCTCCTGCTGGCCAGGTTTTCATCTGCTTCAGAACCGGTTTTGAGCGTCTGAGTGGTCTGTATGCTGGAATTAGCATAACAGTGATGTGGTCTGAGTAGCCGAGGTGGGGGCGGGGCTCCGCACGGAATGTTTGTGTAAACAAAATCAAGCGTGTTTTCACCTCTTGTAGCAAAGTCCACATGTTGATGGAATTTAGGAAGCACTGACTTGAGATTTGCATGGATGAAATCTCAGGCGATGATAAAAAGTACATCGGGGTGAACATTCTGTAGGTCGCTAATAGCTCCGTATAGCTCACTTAGCGCCTCTTTTGCATTATTGCTCGGAGGAATGTAAACTTCGACAATGAAAACAGTAGTAAATTCCTGTGGTAAATAAAATGGCCTCCATCTAACAGTCACAAACTCCACTGACGATGAGCAGTAAGTAAGCACAGAGTTCTTGCACCATTCCGTGTTGATCTGCATTTTTGTAGGCTCTAAATGAAGTTAGCCCATCCAGTTGAATGGCGGCGTCCAGAACTCTGTCGCTGAGCCACGTCTCCGTGAAAACAAACACGCAGCAGTTTCTAATCTCTCGCCGTGTAGAGCGTTCGAGTCGGATGTAGTCCAGTTTATTGTCCAGGGAGCAAACGTTGGCTAGTAGAATGGACGGGAGAGCCGGCCAGCTAGGGATTGTTTTTAGCCTAGCACGGACACCGGCCCGCTTACCGCGTTTCCGCTTCCTCGCGCACCACTTTCGGCGTCCCCTCTCCTGGTCTCTGGTATCAGGCAACACTGGGGACTGGAGGCCTGGTCTCCGCAGCAAGCCAAGGTCATGTAGCCTATCCAGTACATCATCGTGCAGGTTGGTTGTTCCATGATTTCTGTACTTTATTTTGTTCCTGGTGGTTGTCAGAGGTGGGAAGTAACAGAGTAAAAATACTTTGTTACGGTACTTAAGTAAATTTTTCTGGTATCAGTACTTTACTCCACTATTTATTTTTCGGACAACTTTTTACTTTTACTCATTACATTTTTACACAAATATCTGTACTTTTTACTTCTTACATTTTCAAAACGGACTCGTTACTTTTAGTATTATTTCTTCTCATTGAGCACTGTTTCCAGCCTATCATCCTATCATTGTGTGGCTTTTTCACCATGTGACTGGTGTACTGTATTATTTACTGGCTATCAGACATAGACTAAGGATAGCGGAGCTAACAATGAGCAGCACGCCTACAAAAGGAATGGCTAATGTTAATTCAGAGGGAGTCACCAATGTTAAAATAACTAACAACGAGGACATTCCTGAACACCACTATCATTACTAGTGCAACTCATCGACGTAACCACACACTAGATTTAATAATATCACACAGAATAGAAGTCACTGATATAGATATCATACCCCAAAGTGATGACATCACAGACCATTACCTCATAATGTACACACTACCTATAGAACAGACTAACTCTGTCTCACCACGTTATCGACTCGGTAGAACCATTATTTCGACCACCAAAGACAGATTCACAAATAACCTGCCTGATCTGTCTGGACTTCTTAATGTACCCTCAAACTCAAACGACCTAGATGCAATGACTAACAGCATAGACGCTATATTCACTAGCACATTAGACACTGTTGCCCCAGTCAGATTACAGAAGGTTAGAGATAAAACACTTGCACCATGGTATAATAGTCACACTCACACCCTCAAGAGGGAGACCCGTAACCTCGAACGGAAATGGAGAAAAACTAAATTAGAGGTGTTTAGAATTGCGTATAAGGACAGTATGTCCAGCTATAGACAGGCTCTAAAAGCTGCTAGGGCTGAGCACCTGAGCAAACTCATAGAAAATAACCAGAACAATCCCAGGTTTTTATTTAGCACAGTGGCTAGTTTAACAAAAAATCAGAAATCTGAACACACTATTCCATCACATTTCAGTAGTGAGGACTTTATGAGATTCTTCACTGATAAAATCGAAAGTATCAGGAATAAAATAGGTGACGCTCAACATATGAGAGCAACCAGTGACACAATCTCACCTAAGGCTTTACACAGCTTTACAAGTACAGGACAGGAAGAGTTAGATAAACTTATTACTACAGCTAAATCAACAACATGTTCACTAGACCCCATCCCAACTAAATTACTGAAAGAAGTGTTACATAAAGCTGGTGAGCCTCTTCTTAATATCATTAACTCCTCGTTATCTTTAGGTTACGTCCCGAAGTCTTTTAAGTTGGCAGTTATTAGGCCACTCATCAAAAAACCTAACTTAGACCCTAATGAACTATCAAATTACAGACCTATCTCACACCTCCCGTTTATGTCTAAAATACTTGAAAAGGTTGTGTCTGTTCAACTGAGCTCCTTCTTACAGGAGAGCAACATCCTTGAAGAGTTTCAGTCAGGTTTCAGGCCCCATCATAGCACAGAAACTGCACTTGTTAAAGTTACAAACGACTTGTTCTTAGCTTCGGACCAAGACTGTATGTCACTATTAGTTCTACTTGACCTTAGTGCTGCATTCGACACTATAGATCACAACATTCTTCTAGATCGCTTACAATATTACACAGGTATTCATGGTCAGGCTTTAAGCTGGTTTAGATCCTACCTGTCTGACCGATACCATTTTGTAGAATTAAATGGTGAATCCTCCAGTTTACTACCAGTTAATTATGGGGTCCCTCAAGGATCAGTTCTAGGACCTCTGCTTTTCTCGATATACATGCTTCCATTAGGGAACATTATTAGAAGACATGGGATTAGTTTCCATTGTTATGCTGATGACACACAGTTATATATCTCATCAAAACCAGATGAAATAGCCACAGTGTCCAAATTAACTCAGTGCCTTAGAGAGATAAAAGACTGGATGAGCTGCAACTTTCTATTGTTAAACTCCGATAAGACTGAAATACTACTCATAGGTCCAAAAACCAGTGCACATAAACTCTCACAACTTAACTCCCATTTAGAGGGATGTACTATTACAAGTAGCTCGACAGTGAAAGACCTCGGTGTTATACTAGACAGTAACTTGTCCTTTAAAAATCATATCGCCCATACTACCAAAACAGCCTTCTTTCACCTTAGAAACATTGCCAAGCTGAGAAACATCCTGTCTGTATCTGATGCTGAGAAGCTAGTTCATGCGTTCATGACCTCTAGACTGGACTATTGTAATGCATTACTAGGTGGTTGTCCTGCATCTTTAATAAATAGGTTACAGTTAGTCCAAAACGCAGCTGCCAGAGTTCTCACTAGGACAAGAAAGTATGACCATATAACCCCAATTTTATCATCTCTACACTGGCTACCTGTTAGGTATAGAATTGACTACAAACTGCTGCTACTTACGTACAAGGCTCTTAATGGTTTAGCTCCCATGTATCTAACTAGTCTTCTAACACGTTACAATCCTTCACGCTCTCTGAGATCACAAAACTCAGGGCTTTTGGTAGTTCCCAGAATATCTAAGTCTACTAAAGGTGGTAGAGCATGTTCTTATTTAGCTCCCAAACTTTGGAATAGTCTTCCTGATAGTGTTCGGGGCTCAGACACACTTTCCCAGTTTAAATGCAGATTAAAAACTCATCTCTTCAGTCAGGCGTACACATAATACATCCCATAATATCATGCACCAGTACATCAGACCAGCACATTTTTATGAACGGCGGATATGTTAATCCCTTTCCACTGCTTTTCTCTTTGTACCCATCCCGAGGCATCCAGACACTGTACCAGCTCCCATCGTCCTTTGTGGGACGAAGCCTTTGGACATCCACTGAGCCGAGGCCGACTCTAAGAATCCTGAGACATCTCCAGTTAGACTCTGTGGTGCTCAGAAGATCAGAAGTCCTTGAACCTCACACCAATACAACATTTGTTTGACTGTATATTACAATCACACCCCCAGTGTCACCCATATGAGGATGGGTTCCCCCTTGAGTCCGGTTCCTCTCAAGGTTTCTTCCTTTACCAATTTAAGGGAGTTTTTCCTTGCCACTGCTGCCTGAGTCACCTCAGACTTGCTCATAGGGGAATAAATACATACACACTGTGAACTATATACATCTAATAATAATCTAGAATTTTTATTCTGTTAATTCTTATCTTTTATTATTCGTTATTTCCTTTATCATTAATTATGTTTACCTTCTGCTCTATGTATATGTTCTGTAAAGCTGCTTTGAGACAATGTCTATTGTAAAAAGCGCTATACAAATAAACTTGAATTGAATTGAATTGAATTGAACACCCATGGCCATATATGAGGGAGATGTTTGAAATAATCAGCGTCAAAAAGGATTCCTGGTGAATGCGTTGCGAATTGTGTCAACCAGGGTGGTTCTAGCCCTTTTTTAGGGTGGCTCCAGCCCCCCTGTCTGTAATCTCAGCCACCCTAAAACTATAAGTATAATTTATACTTTCATAAATAAACAATAAAAATTACGTTAAAATGCAGGACAAAAATGGGATGGGAAAAAAAATTATTTATCAGTTTGATCCAAGAGAAATCCATGAAATTTTTTTTTACTTTGCTTTTATTCCATACTTTTACACGCGTGTGTTGTAGTCTTTCAAAAGTGCGTCTTCAGCTGTCTGCATTATTTGAACGGAAAAGCACAGGTACGGGCAGTCAGAGCTGGAGGCGTTTATCTATAAAGTTAATGGGCAGAAAGACGCAAAGACGGCAACCAAAAGCAGTGAAATTTCACTATTCTTATTACCAGAGTTGTCATATAATATATAATATAAAACTCTTCTTGTTTTAACTTCTCACTGAGGGCTAAGCCCCCCTAAAGTTGAAATCCTAGAACCGCCCCTGGTGTCTACCCAAAAAACACGAAGTGCTTAATTTAATTAACATTAATTTTGTAATTTGTAAAACATCACAATAATTTTGAGTTGTTTTCAATGACAGAGCTGGAATCTCCCTACAGTTTGGGATATGGCCTTGGTGATACACTTGGTATACATTATGTTTCCAAAAGTATTGGGTCACCTGACATTTCCTGATATATGTGGTTGTTTTCTGATCTCATCCCCACTGAACACCTTTGGGATGAATGTGAAGGCTGACTCCACCCTACCTCACCTACATCAGTGCCTGCCTTTCGTAACAATCTTGATATCCATCAGCACACTCCAAAATTATATATTCCTATACATATACACACTCACACACACTCATATATATATAAACACATGACGTCCAGTTACCAGCATGACACTAAACAGGTAGTAGTAACGAGTAACGGCAACTTTTTACTTAAGTACATGTCAGAGCCCATACTTCTTTACTTTAACTTGAGTAAAAGAGTGTAGTCACTACTTCTATTTTTAATGGAGTCTTTTAAAAAATGAGTATCTGTACTTCTACTTGAGTAAAGGATGTGTGTACTTTTGTTTGTATACATGAACACCGCTGTCTCTGGCATCCATGTAGTACTGTAGCAATGGTCGGGCTAAAAACTTTTAAAAAACGTAAATAGCACCGTATTGAATCCGGAGAGGCCGCTGCGTGCTACTGCCGTGCCGCCATCTTGGAACCAAGATGGAAGAACAAAGAGGAGATATATGGATGTATTAAATGAGGACATGAAGGTAATTGGTGCAAGAGTAGAGGATGATGAGGACAGAGTTAGGTGGAAACATGATTCGTGAACATGAAACGTGATTCGCTGTGGGGTTCCCTAAAAGATGTTTCAAGGTATTTAACACTAGATGTAATTATCAGGAAATGAAATCTGAAGCCATCGTCTCATATTCATCAAATTACCTCAAACCCAAACGTATAACAAAGACAAAAGATTTGGTCTTGCCATTCCAATAATTTCAGAGTGGACTAAATACAGTATACCCCAGAGTGTGAGGGAGAATGTCCCCTAATGGGTGCACACCTCATGTCTTCTTAATCCTTTGCTGATCCCACAAACGCTCTGGTCCAACATCACTCTTTATTGATCTTCTCACATCTCAAGGCAATACCAAAAGGGCGGAACAACAAGGACAACAAAGGACCTAGTGATGTACAACAACAGGACAAAGGCCTTGCCTTTTGACATTAGAATTCAATCTCCACCTCAACATAAAGTCATACATTTGTCTTGCATACATTGGGTATATAGCTGTACCACTACCAGTTGAGTAATAGATATCAAATATGTGAAATGTAAGAAGAAATAAAGAAGAATGGTTATTGTCTTTAAATGAAGTTGTGGTTTGCCCAAGGATCTGGCTGATGAGATTTTAAAAATATACAATGCTTACATGGCTCCCTTTCTTCTCTCTGAGGTTGTAGGTGAGGTCTTGAGTGATGTCCTGAACAAAATGGTGAGAGTACTCCGGGTACAGGTCCAGCACCTCATACAGTCCCCTCAGATTAATGCACTGCAAATCACAGTATGTCAGTGCTTTCACGTCTGCACTTGTCTTTATCACCCAGTTTTCCACTGACAAGTTGGCACCAATCAGGTCCCCTTTACCTGTAAATGCAGACATGTGTACAATAAAGTGATGGTCAGTTATGGCCATAGTGAGAGAATATATAATGGAGTAGATGTTCACATGTAAATCAGTATTCAAAAATCAGTATTCATACTAAACATCATCAAAGTGCTTTAAGTGCTGATTTTATGTCTCCATCATGTTCAGTGAAATGCACATGCTAGTGGTGAGACAGTATCATGGACTTTTATGTATATCTTTTATGTATATACACTTTACATAAATGTACATGGTTACATTGCCATATATCTAGAGGAATTTGTAAACATTCAGAGTTACTAACCAAGAATTGCAAGCACCATGCCATCCTTAAGCACCTCCATGGAGCCAGAGCAGACAAAGTACAGGGCCTGCAGTGCATCTCCTTGTCGCAAGAGATATTCTCCAGGTGCACAAAATGACGTCTTTATGTGCAGCGACAAAGAGCGAAGACAACCATGGCTCAGAGATGAGAACACAGTCAGTTCCAGAATTTCCTTGTTCAGGTGCATGGCAATGTCTGAACGCAACTCATCAGGGAAGTCTTTCAGGAGCTAGACCAAGAGAAATAACACTTACACAATTAAAACTCCAATTAAGCAATCAACAAGTGTCAAAATAATTAACAGCAATGATTATAATTTACTGTGTGAATATAATAATCTGTAAAATACAGAAAATCAGTTGTATTATGAATATGTACAGATGGGGCTCTGACAATTACCTGCAGTTTTATCGCACTTTGCACTTTATGTAACAACAGTAAGTGACATCCAGGAACTATGCTTTCTTAACAACGAGTCAAAGAGTGTAGTACTGATGCTTCACTCTTCACTACTGCTAACGTTCATTCATCAGTCATCTTTCTATCCTGACTGGAGTCTGTCACTACATGATCTAGACACTCGCTCTCATATCGTCACACTCCTCCTTCACGCTCTCAATTCCCTCCTGTCGGTGCACCATCTATTATTCATAACTCTGTGATTTAGCGACGTGTTTATATTCTATCTCGTTTTTCCTCACTGCTCGAGCTTCAGGTATAGGGTCTTGGTTCAAAGGTAGAATGAAGAAACTCTGCCTTTCTTGCCATAATTACCTTATTAACCAGCTATTGTTAATAATACAAATATATAAATTATTTCAATATTTCCAGCCAAATGTGTCATTGATGCAGTTGTTTCGTAGAACCATCAAACACACTGAAAATGAAGATTAGTGATGTGTTTTTTTGTTTGTTTTTTTAACTCATTCTCAGAACAAACAAATTGTACAGACAGTGGTACCTCATTTGAGTCTATGCCATTGTTGACAGACCAGGTCGTCTGGAAATATTCTAGCATGCGCTGCTTGAGACTCTGCGGCAGGTGATGCACTCTTATGAAGTCCTTCAGGTCTTTTGTTCGTGTATGGTACGAGGACCAACGTGAATACATGCGCTGAATGATGGCTGTCACATTACCAAATACTACAGCATGCATTAGTGCTATCATGGAGAAAATCACATACGAACACACAAACACACACAAAACAACTTTAGTATTTGTATATAAGTTTTGCATTAGTAATTACTGTACATTTGGAATGTGCAGTATCTAACAAAAGTAAGTACACCCCTCACATTTTTGTAAATACTTTATTATATCTTTTCATGTAACAACACTGAAGAAATGACACTGTGCTCCAATGTAAAGTAGAGTGTACAGCTTGTATAACAGTGTAAATTTGTTGTCCCCTCAACATAACTCAACACAAGCCATTATTGTCTAAACCACCAGACACAAAAATGAATACACCCCTAAGTGAAAATGTCCAAAATGGGGCCCGATTAGCCATTTTCTCTTCCCGGTGTCATGTGACTCGTTAGTGTTACAAGGTCTCAGGTGTGAATGGGAGCAGGTGTGTTAAATTTGGTGTTATTGCTCTCACTCTCTCATACTGGTCATTAGAAGTTCAACATGGCACCTCATGGCAAAGAACTCTCTGAGTATCTGAAAAAAAGAATTGTTGCTCTACATAAAGATGGAGTAGGCTATAAGAAGAACGCCAAGTCCTTGAAACAGAGCTGCAGCATGGTGGCCAGGACCAAGACCATTACAGGACAGGTTCCCCTCAGAACAGGCCTCGCCATGGTCCACCATATCATATAGCATAATATCTAGAGGTTGTGTTTTGGAAATAGACTTATGAATGCTGCCAGCAGTATTCCAACATGATAACAACCCCAAACATGTAAGTTGTGAGGTGGATCCTCTATAATCATGACTTGTTTGTCCAGCACATGCCACAGACACTTAATCAAATTGAGCACTGGAGTATTTAGAGGGCAAATAATCATCTTGATCTACATGTTATTTTCCCCTTCTGTTAGTCACCACATGTATCACTGAGCCTTGGGCAACCATAACACTTGATGCCTGTTTACCTTTGGACCATGTTCAGTAGGTATTAACAACGGCATACTCTGCATAAGACCTGTTGTGTTGGAGATGCTCTGGCACAGTCTAGACATCACAATTTGGCCATTGTCAAACTTGCCCATTTTTCCTGCTCTAACAAATCAACTTTAAGAACTGATTGATGCCTAATATATCCAACCCACTGAACGATGCCATTATTACCAGATATCATTACTGATCTGCTTAGATCATTAATACTGATGTAAAAGCCAGTACAACAGTGACTCACTTAAAATATTATATTGCACCCTTTATCTAGGTTTTTATTATCAATTTGATCTAGGCCTTCCAGAGCCTCTGAACATTATCTGATAATAAGATGATTAAAAAATGACTCTATCCTACTGTACATGCACATGCAGTGTGGTGTGTACTTGGCATTGTCAGAATGTCTTTCTGTGGACTGTATGTGTTGTTTAGGTGTGTGTATACTGTATGTTATTGTGGAAAAAGTTAACAGTGGGGAACAGTCAGTTTCAGACAGAGGGTTACACAAAGAAAAGGCCATAAATTATTGATGTAAAATACAGTACTAACACTTCATTGTACACCACAGCCTATTTGCACATGGTGTAAAATGAATAGAAAACGTTATTCCCCTGTTATAATTAGCTCCGCTGTTGGATCATGGCTGTGAGAATTTGTGTTCAATCAGCTACAAGATTATTAGTGAGATCAGACACTGTTGGTGTAAGAGTGAGTAGGTCTGGGGTTCAGTCAGTGTTCAGTTCATGCCAAAGGTGAAGGACACTTGAGTGTCCACTCTGTCTTCATGAAGCTCAGGGGCATTTTTCACAGTTCCATTGAAGAGAAATTGTAATGAGTGAGCATACAAAGGCAATCTACAGTATAAATGTGTGCTTCCAAATTTGTCACAACAGTTTGGGGAAGAAGCACATATTTTTAGTAAGGCCTACTAATGTTCGCACATATAGTGAACATCAGATAAACACGTCCTTATTTACTTTTAGTTTTCTTCCATGCATGTTGCATAAAAATAACATAATCATGCTTCAAGTTCAAAAAGATTTCAAAATGTTATAGTGCCAGTTGTCACTTACTTACACACATGCACACAGACACACACCCACCTCCAATAAGCATTGTGCAGATAGAGAAGATCTTCTCAGCATCAGTATTAGCAGAGACATTGCCAAAGCCCACACTTGTCAAACTGCTGAGAGTGAAGTAGAGTGACGCGATGTAGACACTGCGTAATGATGGACCGCTGTTAGCTGATCCATTCACTGTGGTATAAGGGAGCTCCAAACGCTTTCCCAGCTCATGTAACCAACCTAATGAGTTTTGCATGGATGACCAATGTCAGTTCAATCACGAGTAAAAAAAAGGCCAAAGTAAGTTTTTCATCTTGCATTAACTTTTTTTTCATTTATTAAGTTATTAATAATCATCTATCAGTTATTAAGACATTTACCGTATCCACTGTAACTCAGTGTAACTCAAACATTGTAAGCTTTAATCTTTTAACTATGTTGGATGTAGGATAGCAAACCTGGTTCCCTAGAGGACATAAAAAAACAATGATATATCAAAACTAACTTACTTCAAAAACATTGATTGCAAGAAATAATATTAATAAAGTTAAAGACACATGAATGAGCACCGACAAGAAAGTGCCATTTTTTTCCATGAGATAAATATGGTTCCTTAGACTCTACAGTAAACAATCTGTAACTGCAAATTACCCTAATAAACACTTATGTAATGTAATGCCACAGAAGGCGTAGTACGTTCAAAATCTAATTTCCATCAGCTCATTATATATGGAGACGTACTGGATGGTGGTGCAGCATGAACTCAAATGGACCTACCACTGGGTCAGTCTGTGGTTCACAGAGGTGGTAGGTCAGAGGTGGTACATGTGCAACTCACAAGTAAGTCATGAATGTCAAGTCAAAGTCAAGTCAAGTCTTTTTTTAATATTTGTCAATCAAGTCTCAAGTCTCAAATTTGCGACTTAAGTCTGACTCGAGTCAAGTCGAGTCTCCTATTTATTATTAAGTCATTTAACTCAAGACCGAGTCAAGTCTCAAGTCATGAATGTCAAGTCAGTCAAGTTGAGTCTTTTTTAATATTTGTCAAGCAAGTCTCAAATTTGCGACTTAAGTCTGACTCGAGCCAAGTCGAGTCTCCTATCTCTGAGTCATTTAACTCAAGTCCGAGTTAAATCTCAAGTCATGAATGTCAAGTCAAAGTCAAGTCGAGTCTTTTTTTTATATTTGTCAAGCAAGTCTCAAGTCTCAAATTTGCGACTTAAGTCTGACTCGAGTCAAGTCATATGACTCGAGTCCCCCATCTCTGGTGGTTCATTATGAAAGTATAAGTCCCCTCTGAATGAGAACACACCTGAACAGATCTTAAAGAACAGCCACTTAAATGACATCCACAAACCCCCTCATACACAAAATGGGGGACACCATGGATAGGGTTCTGTTCAAGTTACTTAATTTAATTTCTTTCTTTAATATTTGAATATGAAAATAATTTTTTCTCGATTTAATGTGAATTCTTTTCAGACTGTCGACAGTGTTGTAATTCTTGCTTATAATTTTAGTTGGCTTTAAGTTAGAGGTGAATTTTCTAACCCATGAACTCATGTCTTTATTTATTGTTTGTTAAAACTTTAACATGACATACTCATTTATTTTAGTGAATTCAGTCGGATGCCACTGCACTGATGCTCCACAGTCATTCATATTTCAAGGCATGTCCTACGCATTTAGTCAATAAAGTCAAATTTATTTGCATGCTCTGCATTTTTATTAGTTTTGCACATTTTGCATTAACGTCCTTTAAAAAAAAAAGCTTATGAATCCTGAGGAACATTATTGTTCGAAATTTTGATTCACTTAGAGAAGAAATCTGAATCTGCTGCTATAACTGAGCTGATACCAGGAAAGAAAGTGCCAAAAAACAATTGAATAGAAAAACTCTTCAAAGATTAACAGGAAATATTTATACAGAAAAAAATTGTGCCATTTTCTGTATTATCTATATGCAACATTGGTAAACAAAAACAAGGTGTGGTGGTTAACTCATTTACTGATGGTTTGATGAGTTGATAATGAAGTCTGGGTTCAGTGCATGTTTATCAGAACAGAAAGAATGTCTAGGCTAAAACAAGATGAAGGCATAAATGAGGTCATAAACAAATGATCTCGCACATTTCGCCCAGGGCAGAGCATGTCAAAATATATTCAGAATATATAAGTTATTTACTAGTTGAGTAGGTGCTTGATAAAACACCTGAATACTCATGCTCATCTCTAGTTAATTCTTGTTTTAATTTCATTTAATAAATTGCGTGTGTTAGCTTTAATCAATTAAGTTTTTTATTATTGGGTTAACTTTTTTGGTGTACTTAACCTTGATGTCATTGAAAGAGGTTACAGATGATGATACGGAAGTGAAGTTAATCTACATTTTCTCTGGAAAGCAAACAGATCATTGTAGATAACAACCCTCACAACCAGTCTGGAAAAGTGGCTGCTCTTTCTTTGGGTTTATAGGAAAACTCTGTTTTCTGTCAATCTAAAAATTAACAACAGATTTCTAAACCAGTCCAGTGGAAATTTCTGAAGAGATCTTATGTCTATCCAAATCAAGAAACAGATATTTAAAATGATTTTACCAGATTTACTTGTTTTTTTTTTGTTTTTTTTAAGACACTAACATAATGATCTGATACAAACAGAGCGTCTAAGAGCCAAAATTGGGTTCTTTAAGCAGAATTTCATAATAATATCTCTACGATTTTCTGAAAATATTTTATTTTAATAACAATGGAGGATTATTTAAGACAGACACAAAACATCCTCCTGGAATGTTCAAGTTTTACTTAATGAATTACTTAAACATTTTTTTTAAGAACTAGCAGATGTATGCAGCTCTGAGCAGCTCTATGATCAATCTGTGTGAGCTATTTGGAGCAGTGGATTCATTTATTAATTCTTTCAGCAAGGTATAAAGGTTATATGTATAATGTCTGTACATTGCCTTTAAATCTATCTATCTATCTATCTATCTATCTATCTATCTATCTATCTATCTATCTATCTATCTGTCTATCTATCTATCTATCTATCTATCTATCTATCTATCATCTATCTATCATAATAGTAATATATAGTCATTCTCCCTAAATGAATTAATTCTGTGTTTTCACTGCTTAGTTGCCATTAATTATGTTAATTATAATTATGTAATAATTATCCTTTTTTTGGTTCTTTTCCAGTCTCATTTGTTCACTTGCATCTGAGTCCCTGGATTTTGTGACAGAAACCTTGAAGAGCATCTTTAGCACCTCACATTTATATTCATCCTCTGGCCCTTCTTAGCTTTCTCTTTCTCTGTCTGTCTGTCTGTCTGTCTGTCTCTCTGTCTGTCGGTCTGTCTGTCTGTCTGTTTGTCTGTGTCTCCCTCCCTCTCCCTCTCTTTCTCTCTCTCTCTCTCTCTCTCTCTCTCTCTCTCTCTCTCTCTCTCTCTCTCTCTCTCTCCTGCCCCAACACCCTTCTACAGTATTTGCTTTTCTCTCTGCCCCACTTTTATCTTTTCTTTCAAACAACAGGAACAATTTTATGCACAGGGACATTGTCATGCTGGAACAGGTTTGAGCCTCATAGTTCCAGTGAAGAGAAATTGCAATGCGACATAGACATTCTCTACAATGGTCTTCCTCCAATTTTGTATTACAGTTGTTCTCGATTGCTAAAACACTAAACCCCATTCTCTGAATCAAATGTTCAGTGAACTAAACCAATTTGTCAAATCAGACACTCTTTTGGCAAAACTCTAAACACATTCCTTTCACTAAACACATTTTGCACTGTGATGCACTTGAGATGCACAAATGCAAATTGGTAAACACACGCGGCAAACAGTAAACACAACTACAACTAGTTGTCATCTGTAAAACACAATGACTCAAAATTGAACAGACTTGTTTCTAATGATGTGATAAAACCAATTGCCCAGAATATAAACCAGTTCAGAGGGCACAGATGTGTTGGGTGGATGTAAGAATGGTGGGAAACAATCTGAGAGGCACAGGAAGAGTAAGAGTAAGAGGAGGAGAAGGAAGAAGAGGAGGAAGACCAAGAGCAGTCATTTCAGATGATATTCGAGCAACAGTCAAAGACCATGTTCTTGTTCATGGTATGACAATGAGGGAAGAAGGCCTACGAGTTCAACCCAATTTGAGCAGATTCTCTGTGGCCACCATTGTCAGGACATTCAGAGAAGAAAACAGGTAAATGTTTCTTTTCATTTCGGTAATTGAAAGTTTACTGTATTCATTTGAGCCAGTACATATCTTTGTCAACAGAAAAATGACTGGGGGAAATAAGCATTTTCCCTTCTTGTAGAATTGCAAGACTACAACAGGCGGGTGGAAGGACTGGTATGTTCTCCCAACAGCAAGAGGCTCTCATTGTTGATATGGTCCTTCAAAACAATGCAATCCACCTGTGTGAAATACAGGAAAGAGTTGTTGAAGACAATGCAAACTTTGACGGAATGAACAGTGTCAGCCTTTTGACCATTGATCGTGTCCTCAAACGCAACAGGCTACGCATGAAGCAAGTGTGCTTTAACTCTCTACATTTGATTATATTGTCTTCTGGTAAAGTAGGTTCCTGTCTTTTGTATACTATCTGCTTACTAGCTTTGCTAAACCTGCGCAATTTTGCGTAAAATCCCTGGACCTCACACCTACCAGCACCCCTACAGCTCCATTGTTCTCCTCCTTTTGTTGTGCAAACGGCCCCATCACCTGCGAGGCCTGGCTCATTTGCATTTGTTCACTCAGAGTAGCTCAGATCCAAGCCAGGCCAAACCTCTGTCTGTGACAGAAACCTTCACGGCCTATCTATACAAAATAGTCTGTTTAATTTATATAAAAAAATTGTGTGCTAAGGTTTGTCATTGCCATAGTACATATCATATTTATACAACCCTTGTGCAGACCTGGGGTCTATTTGACTCATCTGGAAAGTTTAATGTGTCATAACTTGGGTTTCCTTCCACATATTTGTCTGAAATTTACCAAGATTGTTCCAAATTATGAACTTTGCAAGTAAAATTAATCTTGTCCTCCCGAGTCAATTTGACCCGGCCACATTTAGTGGGGACACTTTTGCCTTTTTCAGCGCAATGAACATACATACAGACACAAAAATGCACACACAAAATGTCCACTAACACACGCACCCAAAACACACACTCACACAGCACACACACACACACACACACACACATACATACAAATTGGGCATTGCATCTCATTAGGCCTCCAGAAAAAAAAAAAAAAAGCTACACATTTGTAAATATTTCACTTTTGAAATGCCTTTGCCAAGCAGAGGGCAAAATATGATCTGCCGAAACACACACACACACACACACACACACACACACACAGATGTTGTGTTTTCATATTCAAATCATATTTGTTTTCTCTCTTTTATTCATGAATTTAGTTGCTTCAGTCAGCTTTGACCTGGGGATGTTTGACATACACCAGCCAGTGGTTATCCAAAATAATATTTAATAATTTCTGCTTATTTTACTTAAAATCATGGCATAATATCATGAGGTTTATTGTTTATAACTTAAATATAATAAAAAAGCATAAGAGGTGTAAAGGAAGTTTTATTCACAATAAATTATGCCAAGTTTTTGAGTGGTGTGTATATACCTATATACAACTAATAATAATCTAGAATTTTTATTCTGTTAATTCTTATTTCTTTTATTATTCGTTAATTCCTTTATCATTAATTATGTTTACCTTCTGCTCTGTGTTTATGTTCTGTAAAGCTGCTTTGAGACAATGTCTATTGTAAAAAGCGCTATACAAATAAACTTGAATTGAATTGAATTGAACACCCATGGCCATATATGAGGGTGAATTGTGTGTGTGTGTGTGTGTGTGTGTGTGTGTGTGTGTGTGTGTGTGTGTGTGTGTGTGTGTGTAGCCCGTTTTTGGGTGATCAGATGGCATCTGGTAGGCAAAATGGACATAAGTATAAAATGTTCAAAATGTAAGCTGATCACACAGAATGGTGATCATTGTAGAATTTTTACTTTATAAACTTTCAAGTCAATTTGACCTGGAAAAAACAGGTTTTATTATTTACTGACATTATAAATGGTCAAAATGGTTTCAAAACAATCTCCTGGCTTTCAAAGAGACATTGCCAAGAGATGGATTCATTTCAATTATACAACACCTTCTAACAGACAAATTTGCTGTGGTCTCCGACATCTGGACATGCTTCAACAAGAACTGTGCTGAGAGCTTCACTCCAGGAAAACACATGACCATAGATGAACAGCTGTTCCCTACCATGGTTTGTTGTCCATTCACACAGTATATCGCAACCAAGCCAGACAAATTTGGGATCAAGTTCTGGATGGCCACGGATTTGGAGACCAAATATGTCTGCAATGCATCTCCTTACTTGGGAAAGTACCCCAGTCGCCCTTGCGGTCCAGCTTGCGCAGTGAAGCACAAGCGATTTGCTACTGCACTGGACATTCCAATGTCCTCCTCTACCCACACAGTGCTGTCTTTTGTCGTCTGGCTCAGACAGGGCTTCCCAGTACCACGGTGCATCTTCTGTGGAGGCATGTTGGGTTCTTGTTCTCAAAATTCACTTTTGGTGTTATAATTCATTGATGGCCAATGAAAATGAAATTACATCATTTTATTCTGTATGTGTAAGAACATGTCAAAAGCCATGGACCATAACTTCACTCAGCTTATGACATTTGTCTACAAACATACGTTGGAGACTGAAGTGTTAGCAAGTTTTCATTTTATTCATGTATTAGCAACTTTTCATTCTTTCCCAAGTAAGGGATGTCTCATAAACACTCCTCTTCATATCTCATACACAGTCTTACTGTTCCAAACACACTCCTCATGTCTCATACACACTCCTCTGCTAGGCAAAGGCATAGCAAAAGTGTATCAAAAGGCATAATGAAATGCAATGCCCAATTTGTGTGTGTGTGTGTGTGTGTGTGTGTGTGTGTGTGTGTGTGTGTGGTGTGTGAGTGTGTTTTGGGTGCGTGTGTTAGTGGACATTTTATGTGTGCATTTTTGTGTCTGTACAGGTATGTATGTTCATTGCGCTGAAAAGGGTAAAAGTGTGACCTATTGCCTCACTAAATGTGCCCGGGTCAAATTGACCCGGGAGGACAAGATTAATTTTACTTGCAGAGTTCATAATGTGGAACAATCCTGGTAAATTTCAGGCAAATATGTAGAAGGAAACCCAAGTTATGACACATTAAACTTTCCAGATGAGTCAAATAGACCCCAGGTCTGCACAAGGGTTGTATAAATATGATATGTACTATGGCAATGACAAACCTTAGTACACAATTTTTTATATAAATTAAACAGACTATTTTGTATAGATAGGCCGTGAAGGTTTCCGTCACAGACAGAGGTTTGGCCTGCCTTGGATCTGAGCTACTCTGAGTGAACAAATGCAAATGAGCCAGGCCACGCAGGTGATGGGGCCGTTTGCACAACAAAAGCAGGGCTGAAGAACTGTGAAAATCTCAACAGGGGGAATCACACCTTGGGACCTGCACCAGAAAATAAAAAATCCAGTATTTCTAGTATTTCTAACTCACTTTGTTCTAGAGTAGTGTGATTTGAATTGTGTTATATTCTATACCATTGTTGATTTTTATAGTGTTGGTCTTTGTTGTTCTCTCAGCTGATTAATCAGGAGTAGTTTCAGTCTCCTTTAAGGTGTGAATTGGGGGCAGGGCTTACCTATTTAAATTGAAGGTTCTCTGTAGCGTCTGTAGCGGTTTGTCAGAATCCCTCTCTAACATTAGTGTCTAGTACTGTTTGATATATTCTACCATACCTTAATTCTCACTCTTGTTTGACTACAAATATGTGCATTAAACACATCTCTGTACTCAAGGCCTACTCTCGCAGATGCTCTCATCCACAAAGCAGAGGTCACAATCCCAGTAACCTCATCTACCCTCCGCTGTTGTGTAAGTCTCAAACAGTGGTGGTAGGTGGGCTCTGGAATTGTCAGTCTGCGGTAAAGAAAGCTGATTTTATCTCTGCTTTAACTTCCCATTACTCCTTTGATTTTCTTGCTCTAACAGAGACCTGGATATCCCCACAGAACACTGCTACACCAACTGCTTTATCCTCTGCCTATGCTTTCTCTCACTCACCACGAGAAACAGGCAGGGGTGGTGGTATAGGTTTATTGTTGTCAAAGAAATGGTGCTTTACACCTCTACTCTTCTCTCATTTAACCATCTCTTCTTTTGAATTCCATGCCATTTCAGTTACCTCTCCTATCAACCTTGTTATCATTGTTGTCTACCACCCTCCTGGTCCCCTAGGAGACTTCCTGGAAGAAATGGACTCACTGCTTAGTGCTTTCCCTTCCGATAGCTCCCCCCTGACAGTGCTTGGTGACTTCAACCTCCCCTCTGACAAGCTACATTCTTCTTCCCTCCTGTCTCTTCTCGACTCTTTCTCCCTCACACTCAACAGCTACATCCCCACACACAAAGGAGGCAATGTCCTGGACCTGGTTTTCACCCGTCCTTCTCCAGCTACAGACGTGACTGCTACCCCACTCCACGTCTCTGATCATCACCTAGTATCCATCACCATCACTCTACCTATCCTACCTAAAACTACCTCTCACCCCCTCACTCTTACCCGCCGCAACCTTCACTCTGTCTCCCCTTCATCTGTGGCTTCTGGCACTCTTTCTTCCCTTCCTGATACTGAGTCTTTTTCCTCACTACCCTTGGACTCAGCCACAGATACTTTCCTCTCATCTCTTTCCTCAACTATGGACTTCGTCTGCCCTAAGTTCACTAAACCCAAGAAAACTTCTTGTTCTGCTCCTTGGCTTTCAGATGTGCTGCGCAACAATCGAAAAGAGCTAAGATCATCAGAGAGAAAGTGGAAGAAATCACAACTTGATGCAGATCTTGGTTTTTACAGAACACTTCTTGTCAAGTTCTCCTCAGATTTGACTTCTGCCAAGACTTCCTTCTACAAGGAAAAGCTTGAAGCTTCCTCACATGACCCTCGGAAATTCCACAACATTATCTCTTCTCTGCTCAACCCCCCGGCTCCACCTTCTTCATCCTCCCTGTCTGCAGAAGACTTTGCTTCTTTCTACCAGGAGAAGATTGAGGAAATCTGCCGGACCTTCACTTCAGCCCCGGCTGCACTTACATCTCAGAGTATGCATTCCCCTACACCTCCGTTGTCACATTTCTCAACTGTGGCAGCAGAAGAGATTTTACAACTCATCCAGTCCTGCAATCCTACCACCTGCCCATTGGATCCACACCCTACCACTATGCTCCAGACCATCTCACAAGACCTCTTGCCCTTCATTTCCACTATCGTCAATAGATCCATAGCATCTGGTCAGGTACCAACTACTTTCAAGAGAGCAAGGGTTATTCCCATCCTAAAGAAACCTGCTCTGGATCCATCAGACATCAGTAACTACAGACCGGTATCACTTCTCTCATTTCTTTCAAAAATTCTTGAACGCATTGTCTATAATCAACTGTCTGTCTATCTCTCATAGAACAACCTCCAAGATCCCAAACAGTCTGGCTTTAAAGCAGCTCACTCTACAGAGACAGCCCTTTTGGATGTCTCTGAGAAGCTACATACTGCTAGATCAGCCAAACTGTCATTCATCCTTATCCTCCTTGACCTTTCAGCAGCGTTTGATACGGTCAACCACAAGACTCTCTTATCCACCCTCAAGAGTCTTGGGATTTGTGGATCAGCTTGGGAATGGTTTACCTCCTACCTGGAAGGATGCTCATATCAGGTAACATGGAGGGGAGTGACATCTGCTCCATGCAGACTCTCCACTGGCGTCCCAAAGGGCTCAGTACTTGGTCCTCTTCTTTTCTCCCTGTATACTCACTCTCTTGGGGAAGTTATTTCATCACATGGGTTCTCTTACAGTTAAAGCTCAATCCTAGCAAAACTGAACTGCTGTTCATCCCAGGTGATTCATCCGCAGGTCATGATCTTGCTATATCCTTGCACAATGATCTGATCTCCCCTTCAGCCACAGCTCGCAACCTTGGGGTAACCATGGACAATCAACTGTCCTTTTCCTCTCATGTTGCTAATGTGACTCGCTCATGTCATGTCGGTTTCTTCTCTACAACATTAGAAGGATTCGGCCATTTTTGTCCACACAGACTGCTCAGGTACTTGTTCAGTCTCTTGTCATTTCTAGACTGGATTACTGCAATGCACTGCTGGCAGGTCTACCTATGAACGCAATCCGTCCTCTGCAAATGATTCAAAATGCAGCTGCCCGGCTTGTTTTCAACCTGCCAAAGTTCTCACATACCACCCCGCTGCTGCGATCCCTCCACTGGCTTCCGGTAGAAAAAAAGAAAAAGAGTTTTCCGGTTAAACTCATGGTATCTTAAGTATGTAACCTAGTGAACCAGCATTAATGTATTCAATGTTAGAGATTTAAGCACTTATGTACGTCGCTCTGGATAAGGGCGTCTGCCAAATGCTGTAAATGTAAAAGTGTACAGAGTATCCTTTGACCGCAACTCAGAACGGGTCTGTCATGGCGGGACAAAGGCGAGTGAGGATCCAAATGCAGTTTTTAGAGTTTTAATCGGCCAACACACGAAACAGAAAAACAGTCAGGCAGGCAACACAAGACAGAACACAGAACAAACAGGCAATGGGAATATCGAACAGAAACACACAACATACCAACAACGACTAACACCAGGGAAGTGAACAAACAGAGTAGATATAGAAAACAGGAACCAATCACAAAGTGGAGACAATCAGAGACTAAGACAACACACCTGGGGATGAATTGAGAGCAATTAGTGTCCTTGGTGACAAATGAGTTCACACAGAATAGATGTCACTGATATAGATGTCATTCCCCAAAGTGATGACACCACAGACCATTACCTCATAATGTACACACTACCCGTAGAACAGACTAACTATGTCTCTCCACGTTATCGACTCGGTAGAACTATTATTCCGTCCACTAAAGACAGATTCACAAATAACCTGCCTGATCTGTCTGGACTTCTTACTGTACCCTTAAACACAAACGACCTAGATGTAATGACTAACAGCATAGACGCTATATTCACTAGCACATTAGACACTGTTGCCCCAGTCAGATTACAAAAGGTTAGAGATAAAACACTTGCACCGTGGTATAATAGTCATACTCACACCCTCAAGAGGGAGACCCGTAACCTCGAATGGAAATGGAGAAAAACTAAATTAGAGGTTTTTAGAATTGCGTATTAGGACAGTATGTCCAGCTATAGACGTCTCTATAAGCTGAGCAAATGAGCAAACTCATAGAAAATAACCAGAACAATCCCAGGTTTTTATTTAGCACAGTGGCTAGTTTAACAAAAAAACAGAAATCTGAACACACTATTCCATCCCAGTTCTGTAGTGAGGATTTTATGAGATTCTTCACTGATAAAATCGAAAGTATCAGGAATAAAATAGGTGACGCTCAACATATGAGAGCAACTAGTGACACAATCTCACCTAAGGCTTTACAGAGCTTTACAAGTACAGGACAGGAAGAGTTAGATAAACTTATTACTATAGCTAAATCAACAACATGTTCACTAGACCCCATCCCAATTAAACTACTGAAAGAAGTGTTACATAAAGCTGGTGAGCCTCTTCTTAATATCCTCCTCGTTATCTTTAGGTTACGTCCCGAAGTCTTTAGTGTTGGCAGTTATTACGCCACTCATCAAAAAACCTAACTTAGATCCAAATTAACTGTCAAATTACAGACCTATCTCACACCTTCCATTTATGTCTAAAATACTTGAAAAGGTTGTGTCTGTTCAACTGAGCTCCTTCTTACAGGAGAGCAACATCCTTGAAGAGTTTCAGTCAGGTTTCAGGCCCCATCATAGCACAGAAACTGCACATGTTAAAGTTACAAATGACTTGTTCTTAGCTTCGGACCAAGACTGTATGTCCTTATTAGTTCTACTTGACCTTAGTGCTGCATTCAACACTATAGACCACAACATTCTAGATCGCTTACAAAATTACACAGGTATTCATGGACAGGCTTTAAGTTGGTTTAGATCCTACCTGTCAGACCGATACCATTTTGTAGAATTAAATGGTGAATCCTCCAGTTTATTACCAGTTAATTATGGGGTCCCTCAAGGATCAGTTCTAGGACCTCTGCTTTTCTCGATATACATGCTTCCATTAGGGAACATTATTAGAAGACATGGGATTAGTTTCCATTGTTATGCTGACGACACACAGTTATATATCTCATCAAAACCAGATGAAATAGCCACAGTGTCCAAATTAACTCAATGCCTTAGAGAGATAAAAGATTGGATGAACTGCAATTTTCTGTTGTTAAACTCTGATAAGACAAAAATAGGTCCAAAAACCAGTGCACAGAAACTCTCACAACTTAACTTCCATTTAGAGGGATGTACTGTTACTAGTAGCTCAACAGTGAAAGTGAAAGACCTTGGTGTTATATTAGACAGCAACCAGTCTTTTAAAAATCATATCGCCCATACTACCAAAACAGCCTTCTTCCACCTTAGAAATATTGCCAAGCTGAGAAACATCCTGTTTGTCTCTGATGCTGAGAAGCTAGTTCATGCATTCATGACCTCTAGACTGGACTATTGTAATGCATTACTAGGTGGTCGTCCTGCATCTTTAATAAATAGGATACAGTTAGTCCAAAATGCAGCTGCCAGAGTTCTCACTAGGACAAGAAAGTATGACCATATAACCCCAATTTTATCATCTCTACACTGGCTACCTGTTAAGTTTAGAATTGATTACAAACTGCTGTTACTTACGCACAAGGCTCTTAATGGTTTAGCTCCCATGTATCTAACTAGTCTTCTAACACGTTACAATCCTTCACGCTCTCTGAGATCAAAAAACTCAGGAATTCTGGTAGTTCCCAGAATATTTAAGTCTACTAAAGGTGGTAGAGCGTTTTCTTATTTAGCTCCCAAACTTTGGAATAGTCTTCCTGATAGTGTTCGGGGCTCAGACACACTTTCCCAGTTTGAATGTAGATTAAAAACTCATCTCTTTAGTCAAGCATATACATAATGCATCCTATAATATCCTGCACCAGTACATCAGACCTGCACATTTTTATGAACAGCAGATATGTTAATCCCTCTCCACAGCTTCTCTCTTTGTACCCATCCCGAGGCATCCAGACATTGTACCAGCTCCCAACGTCCTCTGTGAGACGAAGCCTTTGGACGTCCACTGAGCTGAGGCAGACTCTAAGAATCCTGAGACATTTCCAGTTAGACTCTGTGATACTAAGGAGATCTGAAGTCTATGATCCTTACACCAATACAACATTTGTTTGACTGTATATTACAATCACACCCCCAGTGTCACCCATATGAGGATGGGTCCCCCTTGAGTCTGGTTCCTCTCAAGGTTTCTTCCTTTACCAATTTAAGGGAGTTTTTCCTTGCCACTGCTGCCTGAGTCACCTCAGACTTGCTCATAGGGGGATAAATACATACACATTGTGAACTATATATATCTAATAATAATCTTGAATTTTTTATTCTGTTAATTATTTTTCTTTTATTATTCGTTATTTCTTTTATTATTCCTTATGTTTACGTTCTGCACTATGTTTATGTTCTGTAAAGCTGCTTTGAGACAATGTCTATTGCAAAAGGCGCTATACAAAAAAAACTTGAATTGAATTGAATGAGTGGGCGGAGCAAACAATTAACAGCAGGGCAAGACAGGAGACAGAAACAGGGCAAAAACACAGACAGACTCATTATAGACCCCCCCCTCCCCATGGCGGGACAAAGGCGAGTGAGGTTCCAAATGCAGTTTTTATAGTTTTTATAGTTTTAATAGACCAACATACGAAACAGAAAAACAGTCAGGCAGGCAACACAAGACTAACACCAGGGAAGTGAACAAACAGAGTAGATATAGCAAATAGGAACCAATCACAAAGCAGAGACAATCAGAGACTAAGACAACACACCTGGGGAAAGGATTGAGAGCAATAGTCCATGGTGACAAATGAGTGGGCGGAGCAAACAATTAACAGCAGGGCAAGACAGCAGACAGAAACAGGGCAAAAACACAGACAGACTCATTACAGGGTCAAAGAACTACGATGTCAATATGTACAAGTAAGTGTACACTCAGACACTTTCAGCTCTGATGCTTACAGTACAATTCTATGCTACTGTACTAGCCAACCGACAACTACTGTAAACTGCCCTTTATACTAGTATAGGGTATGTACATACTGTAATGTATGTATACAAATACACTTGCAGAAGTTTGTCTTTCTGTATCACTTGCTACTGTAAACTAATTACTGTATGTGTCCTTTTTTACATGTGTAGAGAGTGTTTGAACTGGATTCCATGGAAAGGCAACATGAATGCATTTATGTTGATGAAGCAGGGTTCAATCTGCCAAAGAGGAGAGGCAGGAACTTAATTGGCCAACGTGCCATCGTGGGTGTCCCTGGCCAGGGTGGTAGCAATGTCACCCTTTGTGCAGCCATAAGTAACCGTGGGGTTCTCCACCATCATGCAACCCTGGGGCCATACAACACTGAACATCTTTTAACCTTTCTGGGTGGTCTTCGGGATGTTCTGCTGGGCAACTGCTTTTAGTATCCCCCAATGCAAGATTAAAGAGCAGAGGTGACCGTGCCTTTGCAGTAGCGGCCCCCAAACTCTGGAATAATTTGCCTTTGTACATTAGGCAGGCTCCTTCACTTGCTGTTTTTAAATCACATTTAAAAACATATTTGTATGGTGCAGCATACAACGCAGTATGAGAGTTACCTGTTAGGAGTTCTTTTTAGTGTGTGTTACTAATTATTATTGTATTTATTGCATTTTTATTACTTTTTAGTTTTTATTATTATTACGTTTTTTTCCAATTGCTAACACACTAAAATGACATGCACAGCACAATTATTTAAACTGACACACAGAGAGCAAAACTTCTTCTCAAGTCTCCAAAAGTCTAAACACATTTTCTGCTTTACACACATTTTGCATTTCAAAATGTCACTTTTTAAATGCACTGAACATAGTTCTCCGTATAAGACACAACAATCTGACATAAAGTCACATGTTTGCCATTTCAAAACACTGCCATTCAAAATGACACTACATGAGCTAATTGGCCAATTACATGTGCCACATGGCCAAACACCTCAATGGTTAATTGTTAACACTTCAATCAGGATGTGAGCACTATGAAAAGACCACAGGTGACAGCCTTTTTTTTTTTTTTTTACAACAACTATGGAAGACATTGCAGAAAGAGGAACAGGAAGAGGAAGAGGGAGGTTGAGAATAAGAGGGGGAGGAAGAGTGAGAGGTAGAGCAGGTAGAGGAGTTCATGGTCAAAGAAGACAAACACTTTCAAATGAAATCAGAGTAACCCTAGTAGATCATGTCATCAACCATGGGCTGACAATGCGTGAGGCTGGACAGAGAGTGTAGCCAAACTTGAGCCGTTTTACTGTCGCATCTGTCATCCGGACCTTTAGACTGGAGAACAGGTATGTAACCAAAATTTCATGTAGTACACATGTAGTATACCCCATGTCATAGTGTATCAGTTGGGTGACATCTGTTTACTTCATGAACTGTACAAGTTTCCTGTACAATGTACTCTACTGTGGGGGAAAATATTTAGGCTGCATTGTCCAAGCCCTATACTGTATATATTTTTCTTTTATTTTTTCTAAAGGACTGAGAGACGACACCATGGTGGAGGAAGGGGCCAAATGTTCATTCATTCAAGCTGCCATTGTAAACTTGGTTTTGGAAAGTAATGAAATCAGATTACGAGAAATTCAAAGCCACATCATCCAAGACAACACCTTATTCAGCAACATTCAACGAGTCAGTCTGTCCACATCGGCTCGCATTCTCTAGCGAAACCAAATCAGAATTAAACAACTTTATAATGTGCCGTTTGAGAGAAACTCTCAAAGTAACAAATAGTTCAGACGAGCATATGTGGATATAAGTACTATATTGACTGCAGTACACTACACACAACATTGTTTCCCAGTGTACTGGATAACACCATATTGACTGATTTTTGTACTTTGTTTTCAGGGAGTACTGTAAATGGATGCTCATGCAATTCCACATGAGATCATCTTTATAGATTAGGCTGGGTTCAACCTTGCAAAGTCCAGAAGAAGGGGGCGAAAACATCATTGGCCACAGAGCCATTATAGATGTTCCTGGCCAACGTGGTGGGAACATCACGATGTGCACTGCCATCTCCAGTATGCATGGTGTCCTCCACCGTCATGCCAACTTGGACCATACAACACAGCCCATATTCTCACATTTCTGGACAGACTTCACAACATTCTCATACCACCAGACTGTATGAATGATGCAGACCATCAAAGAAACCGGTACGTTGTAGTATGGGACAACGTGAGCTTTCATTGTGCAGCCCCAGTCCAAAACTGGTTTGCTGACCACCCAACATTTCTCATGCAATACCTCCCACCATACTCACCATTTCTGAACCCCATAGAAGAGTTCTTTTCGGCATGGAGGTGGAAGGTATACGACCAGCATCCCTTTGTGCGCATGCCTCTTGTGCAGGCCATGGAAGAAGCATGTGATGAGATTGATGTGGGTGCAATTCAGGGATGGATAAGGCACTCAAGGCACTTCTTCTTCCCTCGATGTCTGGCAAGGGAAGATATTGCTTGTGATGTTGACGAGGCATTGTGGCCAGACCCGGCTGTGCGGCAAGATGCTGCCTAATTATTTTTCTTGCATAATATTAAAATAATATATATTAAATAATATTTCTGTGCATGTGAACAATCTGATACATATTTTAGTATTATGGCAAAGCATACTAAAGATGGGGGTGCTTTTCATTATGCCCAACAGTGTGTAGTTGGTTAGGCAAAAATCTGGTAATATGAATGAAGTGTGTGCTATTTCATGCAAAAGTTTGATTTTGATGATGCTATGTGTAGTTTCGGTTGCAGTGCTTCATTTTGCAGGATATATGAGGTATTTTGCAGTTTGGGTGTGTGGTTTTGTGAATGGTGCTAAGTATTTTGATAAAACCAGACTAGTTTGAAAAACTGTGTGTTAGCAATTGGAAAAAAATGTATTATTATTATTATTATTATTATTATTATTATTATTATTATTATTATTAGTATTATTTTATGCTTTTTAGTTCTAATGTTTATTTTATATTGTTTGTACAGCACTTTGGTGAACACCTGCTATTTTAAAAAGGTGCTGAAAACTTTGATTTGAGCGTGAGCACCAGTATTATCAGCAGGCAGTGCATGCTGTGTATGTGGTGGTTTGGGACAATGTCAGCTTTCACCGGAGTGTCCGTGTACATGAATGGTTCAATATCAACCAGCAATTCTTAAATGTTTTCCTTTCACCATACAGCCCTTTTCAAACCCAATCGAGGAATTTTTCTCTGCATGGCGGTGGAAGGTCTATGACCGAAACCCATATAACGGGGTAAGTCTTCTAGAGGCTATGGAATTGGCCTGTGGCGACATAGGTGTGGAATGTTGTCAAGGCTGGATCCGACACACCAGAGGGTTTTTCCCCCGTTGCCTGGCAAGGGACAACATTGCCTGTGAGGTGGATGAAGTCCTTTGGCCAGACACAGCACGAAGACGTGACGCTGAGGCAGACTGAATTGTGTAAAACAGACTTTTCAGTTGAACAACATTTGAGTTTATTATGCTTTTCATTTATAATTTTCTTTGACAGTACTAAGTGATGGTTACTGTAATATTTTCTTTATTGCAAATGGCATTTACATACTGTGTATACAGTAACAAACAACATTTTCTTTAACTACATGCCCTGGATGCTCCATTCTCCATTTTTTTGTGTTGTGTCTAATGATTGCTCCATAGTGTTTATATATTGATGGGTTGTGCTTATGATCTGAAAGCATAGTTTGATTTTGAGGACCGGTTAAATAGTTCAGGGGCAAGTGTTTGATTTTGCCAGAAGAGTCAAAGGTTTTGGAAATTTAGTTTGAATATTTGGTTTTGTGTTTACAGTTCTGAGAAAATGGTTGACTGTTTCAAGAAATGTGTTTTAGCAATCAAGAAAAACTGTAACAGATTAAGAAAGAACAACATGTAGGTGTGGTGATCAAAAGTGCCCATATATTCAGCCATATAAAGAAAGAATGGAGTCAAACTCTTGACTGGATTAGAATATATGAAACATCATGGGGAAGCTCAATTTAGAGGAACACTAGAGGAGCATTTAGAGGAACACTAGCTACCCTGTTGCCCCAGTATGTACCAGATATACTGACCAGTTCGGTAGACATGTATGACTATATCTCCATCGCTTTCTGGCAAGCTTGGGCTGTCAATCCCCTCAAGGGCAACATCGAGTCTCAAATTTTTTTTAGAGTTGATCATTTACATTTCAGTGTAAAAAACATTTAACTGATTTTTAAGTTACTTGAAATAGTATTAAGATAGTTAGTAGCAATATTATATAGTTAATACAGTAACACTTAGTATCACCATAGAGTTTTCTGTCAGAGTTGAACATTTGTGTTTTAACACAGTTTTTCATTGTCAGCTTGTACCACACAAATTTCTGGCAATAGTTGCTATGGTAACTATTGTCCAGACTCAACTTGAGTTCACTGGTGGCACAAGGGGTAGCAAAGGGATCTCCATCAGTTCTGATCAGAAAGCCATCTTAGAAAAAGCCCCTCATTTCAACTTGGGCCTAATTACAGCTCAGAGGGAAGAGTGAGGCTGCTGCAGTAGATCAGTGAGGCATTTCTACTGATTACCTCCTCTGTCATATCTCTTCCTTTCATCTCTCCAAGTCATCCATCACCCATGTGACTCCACACTAGTATAATTACCCTGCAAGCTGTTTTTCACTCAATCTCCTTTTGTTGCTGTTGTTTTCACTTTTTATTATACAATACTGATTGAATTATCTCACTCGGGGATCTCTTAATTATAAGTGATAAATCTATTCGATGAGCATAACGAGAATAGATATTCAGAACTGATCAGCTCAATTAGACCGGTGTAATTCCATCAAGGAGGGTTTTCATGCCACTCTGAATTTATTGTTGTGTCACTACACAATTTTTTTTCTTGATTCCTATTTAATAACGTGATGTAAAAGTAATTTCCATGTGCAAGAGATACAATACAGAGAATGAAGAAAGACAGAATGAGGAAGAAGCAATGAAGCACAACTTACAAGTTACAAGCTTACATGAGTAAAGTTTGCAGACTGAATATATAGTAAAAGTGGAACTTTTGATGTACTGGTTATAAGAAGCCTGGTAATAACATTCCAGTATATTTCTCTCCGATATTTTGTATATTTACAAATGTTTGAGCATAACTATCTCACCTATATCCCATGTCGTGTTCACATTGTTGTCCATCTCCTTCTTTCCAATGATGTACCATATACAGGCCATCCAGTGGGCCAGCAGGGCAAACATGGACATGAGCAGGGTGAGCACCACTGAGCTGTGCTGGGAGTATCGGTCCATTTTTTGCAACAGACGCAGCAGGCGCAGCAAACGTACCGTCTTCAACAAGTGCACAACTGAGATCTGTAACACAAAGGTAAACCATTACTTTGGCATTACTAACATAATGAGCTGTAAATGGAAAAAGACAGAAACCACAGTCAGTAATGGCAATGTTTTTCTAAATCACTTATTACTTATATAAATACTTATATAATATACATGAACAGTGAATAACAATTGGGTATATCATTTAGGGCTCTTCAGTTTACAGTGCAAGGCAAAGATGTGTTTTATTTACCACAAAACTGGGAGGCTCAATTCTGCAATGCTACTCATTAAAAAAACTAATTAATACACAGAGTTGACCAACAACTATAGACCGATGTATATATATACCTGTTGAAGACAATATAAAAATAAATAGCAGCAATAAATAAAATAGACTCCTATTAATTGTTTGTTTTAATGCTTGGTATGTTCTCATTCCTAGATTATGTAATCATATTAGTCCATTTTATTACTCATTTTAATTATTATTTTTTTTATATATCATACTAGAGAGAAGTCAATTCAATTCAATTCAAGTTTATTTGTATAGCGCTTTTTACAATAGACATTGTCTCAAAGCAGCTTTACAGAGCATAAACATAGAGCAGAATGTAAACATAATTAATGATAAAGGAAATAACGAATAATAAAAGTAAAAGAATTGAGAGAAAGAAAAAGAACTATATTTCAATATACAAAATAAGAGGTTGTAATTACATATAAATACTTTATGAGTTATACAGCAGTCATGAATTCATAAACTCATCAATGAACTGCATTTACATGAGATAGAGAAGTCATTCAGAATTACAAACATACGCCTGATTAGCATAGTTATCATTAGTGCTAAAGGAAACCAATGGTAAAGCATGTGAGCACAAAAATTAACACATAAAGACAATCATGGATGTATACTGCAAGCTATTTAAATATAAATAAATATTCACAAATTATTTGAAGTTCAATTGCACCATTATAACGCGTGCACACACGCACACACTCAAACACTCCTGTGTGAAACTAGCCATGGCAGGAATCGGACGATTATGTGCAGTATGCACATGTATGCAGTCACATCTCAGCTATGCCATACTATTTACATCATCACTAACCACACGGAGTAGCACATGCTGTCTGTCATCTTGTTACACTGGTGCCCCAGGCAGAGTCTGTAAATAATACTCATTATATTGTCTATTATTATAATCACAGTCTCTTTCCACACAGGGCAGGCATTCTCATAGCTCACAGCAGACAAAGTGATCCACAGCATAACAGACTATCAAATATTAACAAGAGGGATGATTAATAGGAGGCTATGGCTCTCAGTGGCTTTTGCTCTAAGAACATTACTGTTTTTAAGAGATGAATACTGCACGTTGAGGACTACATACAAGTGCATCTCAATAAATTGTCCGGGAAAAGTACATTTATTTCAGTAATTCAACTCAAATAGTGAAACCCGTGTATTATATAAATTCCATACACAGAGACTGAAGTAGTTTAAGCCGTTTAGCCATTTTGTCCCAAAGGAACACCAAGGACGATAAACTTCACCCGTGTGCCTTCTTTCAGAACTACACTATTGGCAAACATGAGCTACTGGCAGTCAAACTCATCCTGGAGGAATGGCGGCACTGGTTGGAGGGTGCAGAACAACCGTTTCTCCACTATCTTCTCTGTGGTCGATCGCTTCTCTAAGCTCGTCCATTTTGTTCCCCTGACCAAATTTCCTTCAGCCAAAGAAATGGCATTGGTCCTTTTCCAACACGTTTTCCGGCTCCATGGCATTCCCCGGAACATAGTCTCTGACAGAGGACCCCAGTTTACCTCCAATTTTTGGAAGGAATTTTGCCAGCTCTTAGGCATCTCTATTAGCCTTTCCTCAGGTTTTCACCCTCAATCCAATGGGCAGACGGAATGGCTCAACCAGGAGCTGGAGACGGGCATCCGCCTCCTCTGTGCCGTGGATCATTCGTCTTGGGCCTCCAATTTGGTATGGGACGAGCATGCCCATAACTCTCTGCCCTCAGCTGCCATGGGCCTGTCCCCTTTTCAGGCTGCCTATGGCTATCAGCCCCCATTGTTCTCCTCTCAGGAACTTGAAGCCTCAGTTACTTTGGCCTTGGCCCTCATGAGACGCTGTCGTCGAGTCTGAAGGAGAGCTCGACTCGCCTTGCTGAGATCCTCCTCCTTACCGTGTCGGGCAGCGGGTGTGGCTTTCCACCAAATACCTCCCGTTGAAGCTGGCATGTAGGAATCTGGCTCCCCGTTTCGTTGGCCCTATCCCTATATCTTAGGCTGCGGTCCGGCTCAAGCTGCCCAGAGTGTTGCACATCCAACCCACATTTCACGTTTCCAGGCTGAAACCTTTCCAGGCCTGTGCGCTGGTAAGGTACACTGCTGACGACTTAACTCAAGGTCAAGCTGTTTCAGTTGGAGTGTGAGCATGGGCTCCTCCAGCGGTGAACCTAATACCACAGGATCTATGTGTGTTGGGTCCTCGGAATAGCATCCAGCCTCTGCTGTAGTTAAATCCTTAGAACCATTTGAGTCTGATATCCACCTCGGTAGGCTCAAAGAGTATTCAGTGTTTTTTCAGCTCCGCATACAGCATCTCCTTAATATAATGGTAATTGGTGCTCCGTGGAACCTACTATATATACTGTAAAAGTCATCAAGGGTTAACAAGTCATCTTTACAACCTGGCTAAAAACTGCTTTAAAATAGGTCAACTGGTCTTGATCAAACTTTGTAGCCACGTCTCATAAAGCCTCTTTCTCCACCTCCACCAAGACAACCGCCAGAGAACTGTGTTGGGAAAACAACAATATATGAAATTGAAGAAGCACACAGGATAAGTTACAACCCCAATTCTGTTACAACCTGTTCTAGGTCAGAACACGTATGTAACACAAGTTTCTGGGAATATTTTTTTGTATGGGAGATAAGTGAACTGTGGTTTGCACCTTAGGCTCAGTATGAAATGAGGGCAAAGAAGATATCATATCTGGACAGGTTTATCCCTCCTGCTCGACCAGATGCTGTTGGTATTCTCATACCATCCTTCTTTGTGCTGCCTTAGCATTTAGCCTGTTTGTTTTTTTCTGCTGCAGCCATGGGGATGGTGAAGTAATCTGTCGTGCAATAGAGTCAAGGACAAATGAAAATGTAAAACATGAAGCAAGGATCATAAATTTGTTACAGGCAGAAGGTTACAGTAGTTGATCAGAAAACACAATGTAGGTACAACCAAAATCCAACAAACTAGGCAACAAGGCAAGATCAAATTCAAGGCACAATAAGTTAGCTTTAGGCATTCCAAACAGTACTTCATAACAGGGCGAGTGTTATGCTTATACAGGTTGCAGGAATAACTGGGAACAGACTATGATCATCCTGGTGGACTCTTTTCCACAAGACATTGGTGTCTGCGGTAGCTTTGTTGCAGTCTGCAATGTGTTCTGTTAAGTGGAGTTTTTGGTAATTACACAGAATTCTATTTCACACAATTGTAATGTTCAGGATACATAATATACAGAATTGATTTCTGCTGAGTTCTGTCCATCACTCCACAGTACAAGCAGAAAACAGGAACTGTTTACCTCTAGGTTTCTAAGGATGCCAGTGACATTGTAACCTAGCTAACACCAACCCTTACCCCTGAGCATAATGTATGCTTTAGAATTGCTTTATTATAAGCAATACACTGATAATTGTATTGCTTATAATAAGCAAGCACTGATTTGTGAAAGGAAATGATAAAAACAACGATTACTGAACGCTGCCTCTCTACAGGAGGTACTGAAAAATAAACACAAGTTACAACTTAAGAGGCCACCAAATGATCAGATACCTGCTCAATCACATATTCACAATGACCAATAACAATTGGACATCTGAATTCTCACTGAAGACACAGCACATGTTTCAAAGTGCTTTTGAGTAGGAACAATTACACTATGCAAAAGTGCACATTATCTATTTGTAGCAGCAATGACTTCAATGGAAATATAATGATAATATCAGGAAGAAAATTCAGACCATTTATTTAATACCAAACAATTTGATCTACAATGCTGTAGACAATATTTCTGTTCTTGATTAGCACTTAGACTGTTTTACTCCCCTTCGAGAGACTGACTTAATTTTATAGATTTTATCTTCAAAATGATCTGATCATTCTGAATCATACTGATTCACTTACCTACATGTTTATTTAAACAGATACTACCAGTAGCTACTGAACCCCATCTAAAAATACGAAATTCTTCTCTTATCACTGGCCCTGTATGTTTTAACCTAGTGGTTATCAAACCTCTGATTAAAAAACCCAACCTTAACCCAAGCCACCTGTTCAACTTTAAGCCAATATCAAACCTCTGCTTTATCTCCAAGATCCTAGAAAATATTGTAGCTCAGCAGTTATACTCAGACCTACATAGGGATACATAGGGATATTCATGAAATGTATCAGTCATGATTTAGGCCTCATCATAGCACAGAGACAGCGCTGGTTAAAGTGGCAAATTACCTGTTACTGGTCTCTGATCAGGGTTGTGTCTCTTTACTGGTGTTGCTTGATCTTACTGCAGCTTTTGACACCATTGACCATGTTATTTTACTTAATAGAACATGTTAGAACATGTTGTTGGTGTTAAAGGGACAGCTCTCTCCTGAATCAGGTCTTATTTGACGGATCAATAACATTTTGTAGATCTAAATAGTGACTACTCTAAACAAACTAAAGTAATGTTTGGTCTTCCGAACATCGGTTTTAGGCCCATTTCTTTTCTCTCTCTATATATATATATATATATATGCTACCCCTTGGTGCAATTATTTGTAAATATGGTATTGGCTTCCACTCTTATGCTGATGACACGCAGCTATATGTTTCAGCTAAGTCAGATGTGAGTCACCAGTTTAAGATTGAAGATCGTGTGAAGGACATTAGACAGTGGACGCTTACTAACTTCCTCCTGCTTAACTCTGACACACAGAAGTTCTTGTACCAGGACCACAGACAGTCAGAAGTACAGTAAGCTTTCTGATTACAGAGTAACTCTGGATGGTCTTTCTATTACATCATGTGCAGCAGTAAAAGACCTTGGTGTGATTATTGATACCGGTTTCTCATTTGAAGCCTTCTTTCATCTCAGAAATATGATGTCACTACATGATGCAGAAACACTTGTTGGATTATTGTAATGCTTTACTGTTTGGATGTTCCAGTAAGAGACTACACTTTTATTTTATCCACACTGCATTGGCTCCCAGTCAAATTTCCATTATTTATAAAATACTATTACTAACCTATAAAGCACTTAATGGTCTCCCGCCACAGTTTCTAAGTGATCTTTGTTTTTTTTTTATGATCTGTCATGCCTACTTCGATGAAAAGGTGCAGGCAATTTGGTTGTACCAAGGGGAAAATGGCTAACGTTCAGCAGTGGGCAAACTTGTATGTACATTGTTCATCACATGATAATCATACCTAATATTTTGCTCTTTCTCTAACCCACCCTCGCTCTCACTCTGTCAAGCTACAGTACACATGCCATAATCGAGCTTCCAGTGTTCTGAGTTCCAAGTCTAAGCCCCGCTTCTAGTGCCCTACCCCTGGTTGGAGTCTTGTTGCCTGGTGGTCACTCCGCTGGGGATTAATCTGCATGGACAGACAGTGACTCATGGGATTTCTGTGGATGGAACCGCACAGAGATTGTCATGCCTTCTTCAAACTACTGTTGCTTCAGCCAGCTTTACGTTCGGGTCTTTAGCAGAAAAAAATAGTGTAGTGTTACTCATTATTTCACTCAACTACAAACTGTTGTAGAAATGACATTATTTATATTTACATTATTCACTGTCCATTGTCACCCGGATGAGGTTCAATTCTGAGTCCGGTTCCATTCAAGGTTTCTTCCTTATATCATTTCAGGGAGTTTTTCCTAGACACCATTGCCACTGGCTTGCTCATTAGGGGTAGATGTTAGGGATAAATATGAACTTAATCTTAAACTTTTTTTTTTATTATTCTGTTTCTATACTTCTGTAAAGCTTCTTTGAGACAATGTGAATTGTTAAATGCACTATGCAAATAAATAAAATTTAATTGTATTGAAAGGCAGCGCAATGTGAAGATAGTTGTGGTGACGGCTAAGAAAAGGATGTATGGAGAGTTGTGTGAGGGACTGAGCTGGGAGGGAATTTTAACCAGATTATTTAACAAAGTGAGAGGATGCTTGAGGAATGGAGAATAAACTGTACTGGTACAGATATTTAAGAATAATGGAAGATGTGCAGACCGGCCATATCTACAGCAGCATAAAATTGATTAGCCACACCATGAAGGTATGGAAACGAATAGTAGAGTCTAGGCTGAGGTCATGATCTGTGAGCAGCAATATATTACCATGCCAAGGAAGAGCACTACAAATCCTATGTTGCTTTGAGAGTGTTCAGAGAAAGTCAGATGGAGTTGCATTGTGTATTTGTGGATTAAGATAAAGTGTAAGACAGGGTACTTAAAAAAAAGTTTTTAGTGGCGAGAAGTATGTGGGGGTGGTGCAGGATAGGCATTAAGACAGCATGACAGTGGTGAGGTGTGCAGTAGGAATGATGGGCTGGTTCAAGGTGGAAGTGGGATTGCATAAATGATCAGTTCTTAGCCCATTCTTGTTTGCAATGTTGATGGACAGGTTGACAGGCAAGATCAGACAAGAGCCTCTATGGACTATGATGTTCACTCTTTACATTGTGATCTGTAGTGGGAGTAGGGCGGAGGTTGTGTTGAGTCAGGGGAGGTGGAGGTGCACACTTTGTCAGTAGGAACAAGACAGAATATATGTACATAAATGAGAGGGAGGGAAACAAAATGGTGTGGTTGCAATGAGTAGAGGTGAGGAAGGTAGATGAGTTTAAATACTTAGGGTCAGCTGTACAAAGTCATAGAGAGTGTGGTAGAGAAGTGAAGAAGAGAGTACAGGCAGTGTGTAGTGGGAAAATTTTAAAGAGAGTTGTGTGACCAGCTGTAATGTATTGATTGGAAACTCAACTGGAGAATTGTAGAGTATATTATGGAGAGTATATTAGAGGGACAGTGCAGGTAGGATGATTTGGTAGACAAAGTGAGAGAGTTGAGATTGATACTGTTTGGCCTTGTACAAAGGAGTGATATGGTGTATATTGGAAAAAATGCTGAGAGAGGTATTCTTTACAACTTTTATATATTTAATTGTTTTTGACCGGTCTAGGTCAAAGGTCATTATCAATCATAAACAAAATCCTAATTATAATAATTATCTTATTTTCTATCATTATCATAATTATCATAATTCTAATAATTTTACTGATAAGTATAGATAGGTAACATCTGTGTAGACCAAAGGAAGATTGGGGGGATTTATTCCTGTCCTATGAAAGCGTAGTGCCTAAAGGGGGTTCTCACACAGTCCACTGATTAAAGGGGGTTCCCACATAGTCCACTAATTAAAGGGGCTTCCCACACAGTCCACTAATTAAAGGGGGCTCCCACACAGTCCACTAATTAAAGGGGGTTCCCACACAGTCCACTAATTAAAGGGGTTCCCACACAGTCCACTAATTAAAGGGGTTCCCACACAGTCCACTAATTAAAAGGGTTCCCACACAGTCCACTAATTAAAGGGGTTCCCACACAGTCCACTAATTAAAGGGGGTTCCCACACAGTCCACTAAATAAAGGGGTTCCCACACAGTCCACTAATTAAAAGGGTTCCCACACACACACACATACACACACACACACACACACATTCAGATACCCTTTCTTTCAAATCAGCAAGACTCACCATTAAAAAACACTGTACTTGTTTTTGCACAACAACCACTGTTATGGGGTTAAAAGCATTACTGTTTTTTGGGGGGTGTCATTACGATGTATGTCTGTTATTTCTGTCATGTGGGGTTTGAGGATGCACAGAAAGACCAATGTGAATTTAGTTGTAACATTTGTTGTGATGTAAATTGCTACAAACATACCCAAAATATAACAAAAGACTGTTTGAGGTTATGTAGATCAAACTGACATAAAGCAATGTTTCAGTCAGAACGAGGTGAATATTCTGTATATAACTGTAACATCGTGAAGCACCATAGCTCATTTAACCGTAAACAACACGTATGCCCTGAGAGATTGTTTAAACTTTGCGGCGAAAAACTTGGGCAGATCCTTAGCATTGCTGATTTATACAACCGGTAAAGAAAGAAAAGGCTAATAGGAAATGCATATTTTATGATTTTGAGACTAAGCAGGAAACAGGAACTCATACAATTACAATCATACAATTGTCACGAATGCGGGGATAAAAACGGACCCAAATGCAGGATAGCTAACATAAAACAGTGTTTATTAACAAAAAAAGAACACGGAACATAGACACTAGGACACCGAATAGACAGGACAAAGACAAAATGACAAAACAAAGGATTCCGTGCTGCTCAAGGCAACACGGCTTAACTAAATACTAATAATAATTATCAGACATGTGAAGAACAGGTTTGCAGAGGTGGGGAGGAAGAGACAAGGGTGGGGCAGACACGTGAACACAGAACGTAAACAAAATGCACATGGCCAAAGTCCGGGGTGAGTCCTGACACTAGTTTCTTATGCTGTATTAATTTTCACGGTAAGTTTTTTTTACATTTTGTTGATGGTTATTGCGAAGTAGGTCTGATGCGAAAGGCTTTCAAGTTTCTCTGATGTTTTTATCATGGATGTATAAAGTGTTTTCTCTTGTGGGCCTCACATTCTTTGGTGATGTCCAGTAAAAGTCGTTGGAAAGAATTAAGTACTTATAAGAGACCCAATATTTACAAGTCACAACAATCTGGGAGCACAAGTGGAGTGAAATGAAGAAAAGTGTTATACACCTGATAAACTTTCTAAAAGAGTTTGACTTTCCAGAGCGTTTAAACATGTTACATTTACACTATGTAGCACAACCCGATGAGAGAATAGATTATTTAGATTTCACCTCACTTTACTCATATGTAAACAAGACGAAAACATACCCGATCAGTTTATCATCATTTCTGTCAGGACCACTTTGTCAAATGAGAATTTAATAGATGATATGCATACAGTTAGTGTTGGTGGTATGGTTCTGTTCTGGGCAAGAATCCACGCGCCCGTCCGTGCGCCTACATAGACAGAGCGGGGAGAGCAGCAGCTAGAAAATAGACCCCCCCATAATAACAGAACCATTAATCATGCATAGAGGTTTTTTTTTTTTTTGGAAAATAATGAATGAATAAATGGATAAATAATTAAATAATTAGAGAGAGAGAGAGAGGGAGAGAGAGAAAAATATGTGGAGATTTATGACGTAAACTGCTACAACGAACACAGGTTCCCGCTTGGTGGAGTCGGAGTTGGAGGGGGGAGTTTAAATCGCAGCAGCAGCGAAGTGCTAGAAAGCGGCTCAATGAATGGGAATTTAAATGGTAGGGTAATATGGATGTCTTAACCAGATTGTTGCGCGTCACGGACAGCTGATTAACAGCTGAGGCACGCTTGACGACGTGTCCTGACTGAACTAATGTGATGCTTGGTTTCTGTCAGGCCCACTTTGTCAAATGAGAATTTATTAGATGATAGCATACAGTTAGTGTTGGCAGTATGGTTCTGTGCATGAATGGACGGGGGGGGGGGGGGGGGCAGCAACTAGATAATAGAATAGACCCCCAAAACAAAACCATGTGCCATGGTGAAAACCCCCAACATAACTGTTGCAGTAGAAAGCTGGTAAATCCGGAACTGATCGAAGATCGGAGGAGCATCATCCTGGGCTGAGCAAATGTCTGCATATTTGCAACGAGCACGTTGCTGTAGTCTGTTAATGCAAAGGGGGAAGCATAATACACCCCTGAAGCAGCAATATAAACAATAATGTTGTATATCCACTAAATAATAGTAAGAACAGGTAGGGGAGCATGCGTCCTGTAGAAACTCTGGTCTCTCATGCAGCTTGAATTCAACATCCAGAGGAAAGAAAATGATGTTGCAGTATGAAAGCTAGTACATCCAGCTAATCACCGAGCAGGGGAAGGTCACCCTGGGCTGAGCGAATGGCGGCATATTTGCAACAAGCATGTTGCTGTAGTCTGTTGAGCCGGGTGTGAATCGTAAAGGGGGAGGCATAATACGATATAACGACGAGCATGTTGTATATACACTAGGATATAGTGGGAACAGGTAGGGGAAGCATGCGCCCTGTAGAAGACTCTGGTTGCTTGTGAAACTTGGTATTTGAACACGCTTTTGAAAGCTAGTACGTCCGGGGCTAATCAACAATCAGGGGAAGCATCACCCTGGGCTGAGCAGATGGTGGCATATTTGCAATGAGCATGTTGCTGTAGTAAGTTGAGGCCAAGTGTGCAGCATAGAGGGGGAAGCATAATACGCCCTTGCAGCAGCAATATAACAAGCATATTGTATATCCACCAAACTATAGTGATAACATGTAGGGGAAGCATGCGCCCTGTAGAAGACTCTGGTTGCTCGCGAAGCTTGATCATGCACACGTCGAGGAATGACAGATCATGATGAGATAGAAAATGCTGAAAAAACAGAAAATGCTGAAAAGCATTAGAACAGAAGAGAACAGAGATAGCACGTCTAGAAACTTTTAAGAAGATAAATGCTGCCAAAGCATGACTGAAAGTGCATGAGCAAGAAATCAACTCAGACGAGGAAATCTCAGACCTCCTACACGATAATGCTAATCAAAGGAAAGTCCGCCTGAACATCCCACTGCAAATCTGCAACAGTTTTCTACTCCACAACAGACCACAAGGTGGCAGCTCACAACTTACAACTTTTTGTTAGTTTCTCCTGTTCTTTGTCAAGGAAACCCGATCAGTTTCACCAGAGATGAACTGCTGAACATTCGGCAGCACACACCACAAGATATTTTTACGTTTTTTGAGTATTCTGACATTTTGCTGAATATCATAGTTGGCGGAGCGGCTGCACTGTTTAAGCGTTTCAGGACGCGCAGACGGGGAAAGCATGCCGGCGCGCTCGTGAAACTCAGAAAGCGCGGTTTAAAAACACTGCTGCCTAGCATCCATCTGGCAAATCTCCACTCTCTATCCAACAACACAGACGAACTCCTTCTGCTCACCTGGAAAAATAAGGATTTTTCGAAATCTGCTGCTCTCTGTTTCACGGAAACCTGGCTGAACGAATCCGTTCCGGACAGCGCGTTAATCCTGCCGGGCTTTCAGAAATCGCACGGCGGCGGGATGTGTTTTTACATCAATGAAAGGTGGTGTTCTGATGTAACTGTTTTAAAGAAGATGTGCTGTCCAGATCTTGAAAAACTCTTCATTAACTGCAAACCATTCTATTCGCCGCGGGAGTTTTGCTCGTTCATTCTGGTGAGTGTTTACATTCCACTGCAAGCGCACGTGAGCTCAGCACTACAGACACTCGCTGATCTGATCACAGAGAGTGAGCAACAACACCCGGACTCTGTAGTAATAATTCTTGGGGACTTTAATAAAGCGATTCTTTCACGTGAATTGCCTAAATACAGACAGCATGTTACATGTCCCACCAGAGACAGTAACACACTGGATCCTGTTACACTGTAATAAAGGATGCATATCACTCTGTCCCACGGGCAGCTCTAGGTCTCTCTGATCACTGCTTAGTTCATCTGATACCGACCTACAGGCAGAAACTAAAAACAGCTAAACCTGTATTAAGGACTGTAAAAATGTGGACTAAGGAAGCAGAGCAGGATCTACAAGCCTGTTTCGCTCTCACGGATTGGACTGTTTTTGAAGCTGCTGCCTCCGACCTGGACGAGCTCACAGAGACTGTAACATCATACATCAGTTTTTGTGAGGATTTGTGTATTCCTACCAGGACTCACTTAACCTACAACAATGACAAGCCATGGTTCACTGGGAAACTCAGCCAGCTCTGTCAGGCCAAAGTGGATGCTCACAGAAATGGGGATAGAGTCTTGTACAAACAGGCCAAATACACACTGGAAAAGGAGATCAGAGTGGCAAAGAGGAATTATTCCGAAAAATTACAGATTCAGTTTTCCTCCAATGACTCAGCTTCAGTGTGGAAAGGTCTGAAAGCCATCACCAACTACACGACACCATCCCCCAGCACTGTGGTGAATCAACAACTGGCAGACGACCTGAATGAGTTCTACTGTAGGATTGAGAAAGCCCAATTCCCACCTTCTGTAACCCCGAATCAGTCACACCTTCAATTCAGTTCAGCGAAGATGATGTGTGTCAGGTCTTCAGGAAGATCAAGAGAAGAAAGGCTCCAGGCCCAGACAGCGTTTCACTAGCCTGTCTGAATGCCTGTGCTGATCAGCTGGCCCCCATCTTCACGTGGATATTCAACATATCACTGGAGCTGTGTGAAGTACCCTCATGCTTCAAAAGCTCCACCATCATCCCCATCCCAAAGAAACCCAAAATCACCGGACTTAATGACTACAGACCTGTGGCTCTAACATCTGTGGTCATGAAATCATTAGAAAGACTGGTTCTGGCTTATCTGAAGGACATTACTGGACCCTCTGCAATTTGCCTACAGAGCAAACAGGTCTGTGAATGATGCAGTCAACATGGGACTGCATTATGTTCTGCAGCATCTGGACATACCAGGGACTTATGTGAGGATCCTGTTTGTGGACTTCAGCTCTGCTTTCAACACCATCATCCCATCACTCCTACAGCCCAAATTAACCCAGCTCTCCGTGCCCTACTCTGTCTGTCAGTGGATCACCAGCTTTCTGACAGACAGGCAGCAGCTAGTGCGACTGGGAAAACTCAAATCTAGCACCCGCACGGTCAGCACTGGTGCCCCCCAAGGCTGTGTTCTCTCCCCACTGCTCTTCTCCCTGTACACGAATGGCTGCACCTCTAATGACCCCTCTGTCAAGCTCCTGAAGTTTGCAGACGACACCACACTGATCGGCCTCCTACAGGATGGTGACGAGTCTGCTTACAGACTGGAGGTTGAGCGGCTGGCTGTCTGGTGCAGCCTTAACAACCTGGAGCTGAACACGCTCAAGACAGTGGAGTTGATAGTGGACTTCAGGAGAAACCCCCCTGGACAGCAGTGTTACAGCAGAGGAGTCATTCAGATTCCTGGGAACCACAATCTCCCAGGACCTGAAGTGGGACATTCACATTGACTCCATTGTGAAAAGGCTCAGCAGAGGTTGTACTTCCTTCGTCAGCTGAAGAAGTTCAATCTGCCACAGGATTTGCTGAAACAGTTTTACACTGCCATCATCGAATCCATCCTCTACACCTCAGTAACTTTGGTTCAGCTCAGCCACCAAATTCGAACTCAGAAGACTACAGAGGGTAGTCCGGACTGCTGAGCGAATCATTGGCACAACTCTCCCCACTCTCCAAGACCTGTACTCCTCCAGAGTGAGCAAAAGGGCGAAGAAAATCACTCAGGACCCCTCACATCCAGCACACTCCCTCTTTGAACTGTTGCCATCTGGCTGACGCTACAGAGCCCTGAGCTCCAGAACGACCAGAAATAGGAACAGTTTCTTCCCTCAAGCAATCCATCTGATGAACAATTAACACCATGGAACACACAACACCTAATATTTGTACACTTGCAAATTTGTACATACAAATTGTCTATATTTGTATATGTATATTTATATGTATATTTAAACTGCACATTTCACACCTGTAAATGTGTACATACACTTTTGTCTATACTGCCATTTTTGTCTATATTGTCATTCTGTTACACTGTGGAGCTTATGTCACTCAAACAAATTCCTCACATGTGAAAACATGTCTGGCAATAAAACTGATTCTGATTCTGATTCTGATTCAATGCTACACTAGAAGATAGCACTACAGCACTTGCTGGAGCTTTAGCAGAGTCCACTAATATAAGCCTTCTACCAGTGCCAGAGCCTGCTGTTTTCAATTTCGACCCTCTAAAGTATAAGGATTGGAAAATGTCCTTTCAGACACTAATAGACCGGAAAGACATTCCACTGAATGAAAAGATTTACTACCTCCGCAAGTATGTTGACGGACCAGCCAGAACAACTGTCGAAAGTTACTTTCTGCTGGGTACAGCTGCAGCCTACTATGCAGCATGGGACACTCTGGAGGAGAGATATGGAAGTTCATTTGTAATTGCCAAAGCCTTCAGTGATAAGTTAACATAATGGCCAAGGATCGGTGCAAAGGACAGTACTGAGTTACAGTACAAGAGTTCTCAGACTTTCTCAGAGGCTTTGAAGCTTCTATGCTACAAATCAAGAGTCTTGAAGTCCTAAAAGATTGCAGCAAAAATCAGAAAATACTAAGCAAGCTTCCTGATTGGCTAACAGCAACATGGAATAGGAAAGTCATTGAGTTTGAAGAACAGTACGGTTCTTTTCCAACATTCAGTAACTTTGTCAACTTCATCACATGAGAAGCCAGGATAGTGTGCAACCCAATAACGTCACTCCATGCACTCAAGGGAGGTAACTCAGAGAAGGTTAAGCCTACAAAGATTCGAAGTGTCGGAGATAAGGTGCTGACAAGCAGTGCAGAAGAGGAACCAAATGCAAAGTAATGTGTCTTTTGTGGGAGATTCAACCATGATATTCACATATGTTGAAGGTTCATGGACAAACCAATCACTGAAAGAGTTCGTACAAACAAAAGGTCTGTGTTTTGGATGCCTTAACTTTGAACACCATTCAAAGAAATGTAGTAAAAGAAGTGTTTGTGATGCATGCAAAGGAAAACACCCAACGTGTTTCTGACACAGAAAGCATAAAGAATAAAGAAAGTGATAAAGAACAAAGGGAAAGGGAAAGCATAAAGGACACAAAGGAAATCAAACAAAGTAAAGAAGCAAAAAATGAGAATATCGCACTGTGTAGTCCAAAACAACAGTGGTGACCTTACCTCCACAATCATTCCAGTTTGGTTATTCACGATAAGCGACCCACAACAAGAAATCCTGCTGTATGCGCTTTTAGACAGCCAGAGTGACAGCACATTCATTCTACAAGAAAAGGCAGATGCTCTGGACTCTGAAAAGAAACATGTACAGTTAAAGCTTTCTAGGTTATCAACCAGAGATACAGTCATTCCAAGTGAAAATCTGTCTGGGCTACAAGTCAGAGGCTTCAATTCATCGAGAAGAATCCCTCTCCCTGTAACTTATACAAGAGAGTTTATTCCTGCCAATTTAAATCACATCTCCACTCCTAAGACAGCAAGAGCATGGCCCCACCTAGAGCACCTTTCCAAAGAGATTGCCCCCTCATAGAATGCGATGTTGGCCTGCTCATAGGTTACAACTGCTCACAAGCGCTGTTACCCAGAGAGGTTGTGTCAGGAAAAGCCAATGAGCCATTTGCACAAAGAACAGACCTGGGGTCTCATTTATAAAGCGTGCATACGCACAAAATGGGGCTGGAAACTTGCGTACGCCAGTTCCCACGCAAAGGTTGTGATCTACAAAAAACAAACTTGACGGGAAAAAGTGCGCACCTATAAGCAAACTTTGAGCTGTGCGTACGCACATTCTGGAGACAAAGGGAATTGGCAACACAGATGGTGAGGTCGTAAACTGAAGTTAGATTGTAGAAAATATATGTGGGAAGAAAGATTATAAGAATTAATGACATCCAAACGTAATTCAAAATGTATTAAAAGTAAAATAATAATAATAATAATAATCAGCGCTACTCCATCCAGGGTGTATCCTGCCTTGATGCCCAATGACGCCTGAGGATAGGCACAGGCTCCCCGTGACCCGAGTAGTTCGGATAAGCGGTAAAAGATGAATGAATGAATAATCAGCGCTGCCTTACAGTCAGATTGTCCACAACGGGAGCGCAGGAGGAGATGGCGCGACTACATGATACAGAATAGCATGAAATACCCATTCATTAGAGAACTGCAGAGCACAGTGTAAAAACTAAATATTTTCCTTAATGTACATATATCATAAACTGTCAAAGACTGCAAATACAGTCATGGAGCACAATCACTACTCATCATCTGTCCTAACTATTACGGTGTTCATTACAAAACCGTCATGAAGAAGCATGTATTTACTATAACATTTTTGTCTTAAATTTTCTTAAATTAATTCTGTGATTTTGTCAAAGTGTTAACGATCAGTCTAATTGCTAGAAACATATAAATCCTCCGGTGACCCGGGTATGTAATGTTTCATGATGGCACTGCTGGCACTGTTGGAGGATTACGCCAATGGCAGGATAAGGAGAGAACGACTTTTCAGGGACCCTGATGATTTCCTGGCCCATGATGATGACTGGTTAATAAGCCGATTTAGATTCCCTAGAGCTGTGCTCTTGGATCTATGTGCTGAATTGGGTCCAGTATTACAGAGGGCAACATGTCGGAACCATACCTTCCCGGTACAAATACAAGTCCTCAACACTCTGGGGTTCTTGGCAACCGGCTGTTTCCAGCGGGAATTGGCAGACAGGTAAATTATTTATATAAAAAACTATAAGTAATCCTCAATTTTGACTATAAGACCTTTTTGTATATGAAATAATTCTATTGGAATCTATCATCTCACCCTATAGGTCTGGTATATCACAGCCGTCCCTGAGTACCATAATATCTGACGTTTTGAATGGTATACTTAATATGGCGACATTAAAATGCAATTTGCAGCAAGGTCTGGTTTCCCAAATGTAATCGGCGCAATTGACTGCACTCATGTTGCTATAAGGGCACCATCTGAAAATCAATTTGCTTATGTTTAAAAAGTAGAAACTGTAAAAATTTTGTTTTTAATATAACTTTGACAATGTTGCTTTTAATATGATTATAACCTGCAGGTGACAGTGGCTACCCCCTGACGCTGGCTCCTCACCCCATTCTTAAATCCACAGAGCGCAGAGGAAACATTATAACGAGGACCACTCTCGTGCCCACGCAGTTGTGGAGCATGTAATGGGCGTGTAAAAATGGACGTGTACAGGGTGGGATATGAGGCTGGTTCACATATGCACATCTGCGGGAACATTGCTTACAGGCATGCGTACGCACGGTTTTATAAATCGGAATTTTTTTGGCGTACGCCATTTTTGGCTTTTGGCCGTATGTAAACTTTTAGTAGGGATCCTACGCACAGTTTTATGAATGAGATCCCTGGGCTGGACAATAGTCAGTGGTGCCGACCCTTGTGTTGACTATGATGATGCAATTGGAAGCAGCCACAGGATAATTGTCAAGGAAGTGACACCTTGTCAGTCATTAGACCTGTTGCCAAATGAAGTCCATTACATTTGCCGCACACAAGTCAAAGAGGTAGTCACACCACATGATGTGATTAAAGTCCTTGAGTCTGACTTCAGCAAAAGAAAGGTGGAATATTCTCACTTCTCCCGAAGATCTGCGCTTCATTTCTATAATGGGGGAAGGTGTGAAAGTGAAAGCAGATGGACATTGTGAGCTACCTTTGCCATTTAAAGAGGACCGGCCAACTCTGCAAAACAATAAGTGCTGTGCAGAACACTGACTCAAATGTCTCAAGAAAAGACTTGAAAGGGACAAACAATATCACAATGACTATACAACATTCATGAACTAAACAATAGAGCGTAGAGAAGCAGAAAGGGTCCAACCTGAAGAACTGAACAAAAGCCCTGCCTGGTACATTTTGCACCATGGGGTGTACCACCCTTAAAAGCCTAGGAAAAAAAGAGTAGTGTGTGATTGCTCAGCAAAGTATAAGGGCGTGTCGTTAAACGATCACCTGCTCACATGGCCAGAGCTAACCAACACCCTGGTAGGTGTATAGTGTCGGGTTGGCAAAGGTCCAGTGGCAGTGATGTGTGACATAGAACGTATGTTTCATCAATTCAGAGTCAGAGCTGAAGATCAAGACTAATAAAGGATGCATATTACTCTGTCCACCTTTCGCTTCCTGTGGTGGGACAAAGGAGATTTTCACTCAAGTCCATCAGACTACCGAATGCGGAGTTCATTTGCTTAGAGCTGCCTCTTTGCCAGCCTGCACAAATTTTGGTCTCTTGTATATCACAGCACAAGGTCAAGGCCAGGTCAATGAAGCAACTATAAGATTCATCGAAAGAAATTTTTATGTGGATGACGGCCTTATTAGTGTCCACTCAGCAGAAGAGGCTATTAGTCTAGTCCATGAAGCGAAACAACTCTGCAGTACTGGAAATTTGCAACTGCACAAGTTCGTTTCCAACAGTTCACAAGTTCTTGACTCTCTTCCTAAAGAAGATTGTGTAGAGATGGGCGAGCAACAGATTGAAAGAGCCCTAGCACTTAAATGGGAGGTCACCTCAGACCAGCTTTAGTTTCAAGTAGTTGTGAATGAGCATCCACTTTCCAGACAAGTCTTGTCAACTGTAGCCTCTGTCTTTGACCCACTTGGGTTTGTGGCACCTTTCATTCTACTTGGCAAGCAAATATTACAGCAAATGTGTCTTGACAAGGAATGAACTACTCTCAAATGAACTCAAGCTATGGTAGGAGTCCCGGCTTCTAGATCTAAAGAACCACGCTCATGTCAAAATTGATTGCTGCTATCTTCCAGCAGATTTTCAAGAAGTTCAAAGATATGAACTCCACCATTTTTCAGATGCAAGTGTTACAGGATATGGTGTTTGTATCTATTTAAGATCAATCAGTAAATTAGGACAAATCCACTGCTCACTTCTCATTGCCAAGTCCAGTGTAGCACCCACCATGGTAACTACTGTGCCAAGACTGGAGTTCCAAATGCAGGAAATTCAGATGTCGAACAGAGGAACAAAAGATGGCAAACCTGCCTAGTGAAAGAATGGAGACAACTCCTCCCTTTACTTACTGTGGGGTGGACTGTTCTATACTAAGGAGGGAAGAAAGGAACTAAAAAGCTATGGACTGCTGTTCACTTGTTTGTGCTCTCATGCAGTACACATACAGTAGAGTTTCTTGATGTTTTATCTGCTCATGCATTCCTCAACTCACTTCGTGCTTTCATTGCTCTACGCGGAAACATACAGTAGGTCAACTGCTATCAGACCAAGGCACCAATTCTGTTGGAGCAAGGTGTGAGTTCAGTAAAAGAAATGCACCAAGAATGCCTGAAACAACTAGGCTGCGAGTTTATGAACCCACCCTCTGCCAGCCATATGGGTGCAGTCTGGGAAAGGCAAATTCAAACAAGCAGGAGTGTGTTAACATCCATCCTGGATCAGTCATCCCGAACACTTGACTTAAGAACCTACCTACAGTATATGAACTCATGGCAATCATAAACAGCCGACCTATAACAGCACACCTACTCAATAATCCTACTGGACCTCAGCCACTTACACCCAATGAAACACACAATGAAATCGTCAATAATACTACCTCCACCAGGAGATTTTGTAAAGCAAGACCTTTACCTTCGTAGAAGATAGCGTAGAGTGTAGTATCTAGCCAATGGGCTGGGCGCTCCCTTAGAGATAGGGTGAGGAGCTCGGCCACTCGGGAGGAGCTCAGAGTAGTGCCGCTGCTCCTCCACATCGAGAGGAGTCAGCTGAGGTGGCTCAGGCATCTGTTCCGGATACCTCCTGGACACCTCCCTGGGGAGGTGTTCCGGGCATGTGCAACCGGGAGGAGGCCCCAGGGAAGACCTAGGACACGCTGGAGGGACTGGCCTGGGAACAGCTTGGTATTCCCCCAGAAGAGCTGGAGGAAGTGTCTGGGGAGAGGGAAGTCTGGGCTTCCCTGCTCAGACTGCTGCCCCCGCGACCTGACCCCGGATAAGCGGTAGAAGATGGATGGATGGATGGATGGATAATACAATTAAACGAATAACCTTTAGCTAAGACACAGAAAAAATACACAATGCTTGTATGCACTTGTACTGGGTTATGTTTTATTTTGCAAAAGTTCTGTCTCAAAAAGTAATGAAAAGAATCAGGAAAGAGTTCATAGTCATAGTCTGTTTCCGTACGAGTCAATAAACTTTATGAACCTTTCGTCGTTAAAACATAAAGCTAGGCAGTGCTCACCCGGCATGTGTCTCGGATGTGTATTCATGATGAACAAGACAGGGAACTGACTCAGTGTACTTGTAGGTAACTCGTCTCAAGCCACCACACCACAAAATATTTTTTCTATTTCTTGCTTGGTTATTCAATTAATTATGTTCTGTTTATTTTAGATTTATAGATACCTCTCAATAAGCATTAAGGAAAGACATTGTGCAGCCTAATTTTTCTTGGTCTTTATGCACACACCCCTTTTGGACACCTACAATATGTGCTGTCATTTCAGATTCGCTCTGTACAACTAATGCATAGATTATAGGCAGTGTTGTGCTAGTTACTAAAAAAACAGTAACTAGTTACAGTAGTTCATTCAAAAAGTAACTCAATTACGGTATTGATTACCTTCACCAAAAAGTAACGTGTTACTGTTAAAAGTAACTTTTCAGTTACTTTTTTATAGAACGTTCTTTAATGTTCCCATTGATGCCCTTTTATGCGTTATGGTCTATACAAACACAAAACCAGACATACCAAGTATCCCAGATGTTCTGGGAGTCTCCCGCATATTGATAGTGGCTCCCTGATTCCCGCAAATTAGTTACAATCTCCCGGAATCTAGAGCGAGCAAGCAAGAGCACGCATGCGCGACAGAGACAAGTATTCAAGTATGTGCTCCAAACCTTGTAGCGTGCGCACAGTAGAGAGGGAGAGGGCCAATCCTGATTGGCCTGTTTCGGTAAGTCAACCAATAACCCTATTAGTTAATAACCCTAACCCTAGCCCATGTGTTTTGGAATTACTGCCACACATACTTGAATAAACGGAAACACACCCACAGCGCGTCTTCTTCGTGTTTACAGTGGTTGGCATCCACCAATCCTACAATGCGTCACTGCTGTAAACAGGTTAGGCTGTAGGCTACACTTCAGCCAAAATTAATTAATTTATAAAAATAACGAGGAACGCACCATATAGTAACAGTAACGGAGTTTAAAAATTAAAAAAAGTAACGCGTTAGAGTATTAGTTACTGTCAAAAGTAATGGCGTTACAGTAACACGTTACAAGTAATTAGGGATATTTTTGAAGCCACAACTAGCGATTTTTTGTTTTTTGGGGGGGGTTTTTCTCTCTCTCCATTCTTCTCTTTTCTCCTTGAAAAGGACCATATGGTTTCAAGATACCTCAACCCAATGTATCACTCCAGATGGCTGATAAAACTTTAAAGATTGGTGAAGGTGTGCACCTGAATTCATAGAATACTAAAGGAATGAACAAGGCCATCAAGGTAATGACGCAAAGGTAATGAAGCAGCTACAACACTTGGAAGGGGATATTATATTGTTACAAGAACACATTTTAAAACATATGTCCAACGAATCAAGAGGACTTGAATGTGTTTCATTCCAAATTCTCTGCTAAGGCTAAAGGAGCCGCTAATTATCATTAGTAAGAACTACACTAGGTTATGTATGTAGCCCTGTTTCCTGAGAAGGGAAATAGATGCTGTGTCACTGCTGACACTATGGAAACGCTTGTAAAATGCCCTGCAGCCTCGCTCTGAAGTCTCGCATTTCTCAGGGTCTGTCCCCATCTTCTTTAAAGATGTACATGGCCGCTATCACTGTGAACCACAAACCTGTCCTCAGGGCCTGCTTGGGTAGGCACCCTCTGGTCTCTCGCTTTCAGCATGGTGCCAGGCAGCTGACCTTCCTGCAGATCATGCCTTCCTACCTGGGACCTTTCTGTGGTCCAGAAAGGGCTGCTACAAACCCCCTCTGAGGCCCTGGTGTCAGCCTCTGAGAAGGCCTCTTAGCCTTGGGCTCCCTCAAAAGAGTGGGAGATTTGCAGGCTCCAACCTGCCTAGAATTTACCTCTGGTATGTCCAAGGCTATCCTGCACCCAGGGTGAGATATGTCTTTAAGGTTCCCAGGATGGTGGTTTGTCCAGTCATCCTACAGGCCTACTGTCTTCTGCCCCATAAGTCGGTGGAGCAGGAGAGACTGCATTTGCTTTAGTAAGGAGTTTGAGAACTTATGTCCACTGCTCAAGCTCATGGAGTAACTCCTCCTCACTATTATCCTAAAATGGAAACCATTTAAAATGGTATTGCAATGCATCCGCCTCAAATAAATCATACAATCTATCAAAGGATCACTGAAGGCTTTTTAAAATCTGGAGCCCCATACTATGGTTTACTGGGAAACCAACAGTAATGTCTGGACCTTCTCGTTAGAGTCTTATAAGAACCTTATTGTTAGACTGCTCCTGAGAAGACCTTTTTTTCCCCTCCCTTCCTCATTATGTTCTTTTTTCTTCTTTCTTGTGGTCTCTGGGGATGGTTGTGGGTGTTGGGCAAATGGGGCATCCATGGCTAACCAGTGTACAGAACATGAGAGTTAAAACTCTCTAAACAAAAACAAAAAAATTACAAGCCAAATATGCAGACTCACCACACTAACGTTGAAGGCATAGAGGAGATCAAAGGGCAACGCAGCCACCAAGTCGATGATTAACCAGGTGGTCATGTAGTGGATGCAGATCTGCCGAGCATCGAAGATCACTTGTCCAGATATGCTCACATATGTAGTGCGAAAGTTAAACAATATGTCTACAATGAGTATGAAAAAGATGTTTAGGTATCATATTAATTGCATTCTATCATCTTAATGTGAAGATGATAAATATAATTTTAATATTGAATATGATTAGCTAAGCAAATAAGTGTTTGAGTTTCTCTCAAGAAACTGCACTAGATGATGTTTTTGCCATTTTGACACTTGTCACTTTATGGAGTCCTGAAAAATACAGATAAAACAATGATACTACAATGTGTATTACAACCCTGAGCTTTCTCACCAATGATAAAAAGGATCTCCACAGCGATGTCACTGACAGTGGTGCTACGTGTCAAATCTTCATCACCGATAAAACACACATTGTATGGCACAGTCACAGCCACATAGAAAGTGGCTAGTAGGATTAGCCAATCCCAGCCGGCCTTGAATGTGCTGAAGTGAAGGAGAATGAACTTGGACTTCTTGGCATCTGCCACTTTGTACTCTGGCAGTGCTGGCAGATCACCGAAAACATTCTGGTAATCATGAAAGAAAAAATGGAAAAAAGAGGGATTACTTATTCAGCTCAAGTCCAAAATCGCAAGTTTTTCCTGTTCTTTTCCGCCTTCATCTGGCACAACAATTTCTCTCATTCATATCTTTATTTTAGAGCAACAACAGAAAGGGTGCAATGGGCTTGATTAGTCCATTATAATAATAATAATTAGTAGTAGTAGGAATAGTGTGTGGGCATCCAGTTTAACCCAGATAAATATTTGAAATTTGAAAGGAATACGGGTTTCTTAAGACAGACGTTTTTCAGAATCACACTCATTATCTCTCAATTTCAATATTAATTTCAATATCGATATTAATTGAATATTATCAGACTATATTTCTATTATCTTTGAATATTATCAGACTCACAACAAAAGAAATCATGATCCTGATCTCACTTGAAGTCCTATTTTTTGCATTTCATTACCAGTAGGATAACAAGGTGAAATTCCAGACCATCTAACGGTCATCCAAAAGCTTAACATACCACTACTAGATTTTTAATTAGGATGAAATGTAAATCATTTCATGGTCTCACTTTCTCTCACCTCATGCATCCTTTCGTGTACACTACATGCACCGTACCTTGTTGAGTTTGAGTTTGTTTTTTTTCTGCCGGTTGTGGAGATGTCCTGAGATGTTATGGAAGACAGTGTTAGAGTGAACATGAGCAGAGCTGAATGAAGATCCACCTTTAATCTGGCCCTGATGACGCTCTGGGAAAGTGCAAATATAATAATAATATAAATAAAAAAACAGAGATACTACAAATTCAGATATGGTAGAAGAAAGGGCATGTCAGCAGAAACCCAAGATACAAACACATTCCAGCAAATACTAACACAAACACCAGAATCTAGCATCAGTTTGGGAAATAGGTTTGGAAATCTTTTTTTTTTATCCTACCTGACACTTATGTAAGAAGGTTTAAAAGATATTTACTACATAATGGTTCCACTACTATTCACCTTTCCTGTATGAACACCAATGATTTTATATCCGGGCAGTAATTTTGCTGCTTTTTAATGCAAAATAACAAGTCAGCATAATGGTATTTTCATTTAAATAGTGAATAAGAGGATGTACAAACACCCCCTCACTACTGTATGTATTTGCACATGTATAGCTGGTTTAAGTTAAGTTTGGACATTCAGACATTCAACCCCAGGTGCAAAGCTGACAGTCTTCTATACCTGACCTTTGTAAGTCTAAACCCTAATAAAACAAAACCAAACACAACACTGAAACTCTGAAACTTAATGCCAATAACAATATTTTAAATCAGAAATACCTTTATAGACCTAATAATAAGAAATAATAAAGTGACCAAAGAAAGTAGAAGGAAAACAAAAGCAAAAAGAAACCATAAAGAAACCAAAAAGCCAAGAAATTCATGGATGTATGCAATACACAAAACCTTCTTTCTTTTCAACTGGGATGACTTTTGCTTTGGTGTCTGTGATGTCTTTGAATGAAGCGAGGAAGAGAACAACGTCGCCTTTCTCGTTCTTAATAGGCACAATGTCCAGAAGACACCAGAACACACCACCTGCATTTGTGACAGAAAGACACCCTTAGAGATCAAACATTAGAATGTATTTCCCATGAGTGCAGTCACCCAACCAGACCCTTGTTCTTTAAATTAATTAAATACTTAGTGTGTGTGTGTGTGTGTGTGTGTGTGTGTGTGTGTGTGTGTGTGTGTGTGTGTGTGTGTGTGTGTGTTTGTGTGTGTAACAGCCTTATACTAGGACACTTGGGGAAACCGTTTGATTGCTCGCAGCTGGTGATGTTCTTATCAAATCTCTTGAATCCACTTGAAACAACCCTCAACATTACCAGGAATAGGAAAAAGTGGAAAATGCAAATGATGGATATTGTTAAATGGCTTGTTTCTGTGGATGCTCCACTTAGTTTCAATCACAAACAAAATAGCAACATAAAGAATAATATTTTAAGCTTATGGCAGAATAAGCTGTAGAGTCTAATAGTCATGGCTTTTATAATAGCTTTATTGTTATAAAATCCTCACTCTTTATTATTTTGTTAAATTTTGTGAATGTTGACTTTCGGTTGGGCCTCAAAGGGATGTAGACGTGGCTAACTGAGCTCTCCCACATGCACCTTAAAATTCATCAACGAGACATTTTTTTCGTTGCTTGAAGCCATATAGACACTGTGTACATGGATAAAATGTGATAATTTTTGTTTTTTATTCTGTTAATCGAGTTGAGCCTGAGGAAGGCTGGTAAAGCTAACGAACCAGCGGAAAGCACGAGTTCGGGGAAGTCAGCTATATTGCAAGCAATAAATTCATTAAGAAACGAACTGCAGGCAAAAATGGATGAGAAAGCAGAGATGCAAAATGAAGAAATATGCAAACAAATCAGTGGTTTGAGAGATGAACTGAAGGGTGCAATCGATCAGGCTAACATCAAAGCTAACGTGCTAGAGGAGTGCACCACAGGCTTGGAAACTGCAGCTAACACTCGCTCGGATGCTATCACTAATCTGGAGCAACAGGTGACTTAACTGAAAAAAGAGTTGGTGAGTTTGGCGGCAAAGGCTGTGGATTTGGAAGCAAGATCACGGAGATGTAATTTACGCATCTTTGGGGTTAAAGAAGGACGCAAGGCAGGCGTTTCAGCGAGCACCTTCATTGCAAACCTTTTACAAAAAGTGATGGGCCTGAACGAGCCGCTCGTTATTGATAGGGCTCACCATACCTTGCAGCAAGCCCAAGGAAATGGGCAGCCACCGAGAGCTTTTGTCGTCAAGTGCCACTACTATCAAGAGAAAGAAAGCATTCTACGAAAGGCTGTTACACCTCCAAAACTTATCTAAAAATGGTGACATTATCAGAGTGTTCCCCGATTACACGCAGAATGTGGCCCGACAGAGAGCGGCATTCGGACAGGTGAGACACTTATTACGGCAATGCGAGGGAATAAAATACGGGCTGTTGTATCCTGCAAAACTGCGGATTACGACTCAGGACAGCCAGCAGAAGAGCTTTACTGACCTAGAGAAGGCGGCTACCTTCGTCAGGGGACTTATGAGTGATTAATATGGGAGTTTGTTCGGCTACATACTGTACCATTGTATTATATTTGGTGGAAGTATGGGAGTGAACCAACTGTTGCTGGGGATCAATATTGCTGCAGTGTAATGCCATGGGACATTGAATCAACTCAGTTACATTAGACAGTGGGTGTACTGATGTCTAGTTGCATATGTGGACTGAGTAATTATTTATTTACTCTTTTACTTTCTTATGGATACAGCCTTTCTCGCCTGGGCTAGAAAAGGCATAAACGGTGTGGGAGATCTTTTTGTAGATGGCACATTCGTTTCTTTTGACTACTTGGTTAATGAATTAAGTTTACCAAAAACACATTTCTTCAGGTATCTTCAGGTCCGTGATTTTGTCCGTTCCCAGTTTCGTTCATTCCCCTCAAAACCAAATATCAGCCCTCTTGATCATTGTCTGACGGTCAAGCCTCATCTCTCGGGTGGTGTCTCCCAGCTGTATACTGCTATTCAGGCCATGAAATGCCCATCTCTTCTGTCTCTTAAGGTACAGTGGGAGGAGGATCTAAATACAGAATTGACGGATGAAATTTGGCAAAGAGCTATACAGTACATAAAATATACACATCGTCTATCTGTATTAGGCACAGATTGATACAATTCAAAGTATTTAATTGCCTGCACCTTTCTAGGACCAAATTGGCCAAAATATATCCTACATATCCTTGTATAACAACTGTACACGTTGTCACCAAGTCCCTGCTTCTTTGGCTCACATGTTCTGGTCATGCCCAAGCATAGGCACATTCTGGTCTGAGATATTTATTACATTCGCCTACATTTATAAAAAGAATATTGATCCAGATCCTATCATTGCAATATTTGGGGTGGTACACACTAAAGTTGGGGTCTCAATAGGCCAATCTCATTTAATAGCATTTTCTACACTGTTAGCCCCCCGACTAATTCTTACAAATTGGAAATCTCCCTCACCTCCAAACACTCACGTTGGGTGTGCACAATTATGTCCTTCCTCCAGCTTGAAAAGTTAAGAACTACAGTCCAAAACTCAGCAGAAAGGTTCCAGAATGTATGGCAACCTTTCTTGGATTATTATGAAAATGCATTTGATGCTAAAAAAAAAGGGGGGGGGGGGACCTATTTTTTTAATCTAAAGAATTAGATTTAAAAATTCTTAATTATTATTATTTTTGTGTGTGTGTGTGTTCTGTGTGCATTCTCAGTGCTTGTACGAACTTTGTACGAACTTTGGATGCAAATCTGTGGCAAAAGGGGATATGTGAGATAATGTTTGCAAAGTATGAGGTTTGTGGATAGGGGATGCCTTGTATGACATAAGAAAATGTATGTTGGTTTGTTTGTGTTATGTATATTTATAACAATAAAAACACTTTGAAATAAATAAATTTTGTGAATGTTCAGTTTGAAAATATTTAACGCATTACGCATTTCAGCCAGCATAATAAATGGGGCAAATATTAATCACTGAAGGTGTATGCAAAATCTTCTGTCACTCACCTTTCTTCTTATAGAACATAATCTCCTCTTTAAGCTCACTGCGCTCATCAAGGGCAGAGTCCACACGCAAGATGGTATGTTCACTGCTCTCGGGCCCATAAAGAAACCTGCACGCACAACTCTGCTGCATGACCTCAGTACGTGCAAAACCTGTCAGCTCACAGAAGCCATCTGAACAGTAAACTATGGGAAACCCCTTTGCTACTTGTGCGTTAGCCAGGATGAAATTGCTATCTGTGGAGAAGAACATATACATGATCACATTGTGAAAAGTCTGTGAAAATTAAGTTTGATAAAGTTTATTTAATTCAATTCAATTCAAATGTATTTGAATAGCGCTTTTAACAATTGCCTTTGTCTCAAAGCAGCTTTACAGAACATAAACATAAAACAAAATGTTAATAAAGAAAAATATAAATACAATACAAAATGCAAGATTAATATTAGATACTATATATTTAAATGTGTTTGTACAGTATTTATCCCCAATGAGCAAGTCTGAGGTGACTCAGGTGACTGTGGGGAGGAAAAACTCTCTTGAATGGTAAAGGAAGAAACCTTGAGATGAACCTCATCCTCATATGGGTGACACTGGAAGGTGTGATTATAAATTTACACTCTGATAAATGTTGTATTGATATTGATCCTCAAGACCACATGGAGTTGGTATCTCCTCTTTAGTATAGCAGTGTCAGGATCCAGCCCAGACTTTGGCCATGTGCTTTTGTTTATGTTCTGTGTCACATCTGCCCTGCCCTTATGTTCTGTGCCACATCTGCCCTGCCCTATGTTTTGGCCTATGGCTATTTTGGTTTATTTTTTGCTCCGTGGTGGAGAATTTTTCCCGCCCTCCCAAGGTGTGTTGGGGGTTGTGCTCGGCCCTTCAGCTTGGCTGTGGATGTCACTCGGCCCTCTGGCTGTGCCGCCGTGTGCCTCGCTCCACCCACCTGCCTCACAGTGTGCCTTGCTCCTGCAGCCTGCCTCGCTGTGTGCCTTGCTCCCCCCACCTGCCTCGCCGTGTGCCTCGCTCCCCCACCTGCCTTGCCGTGTGCCTCGCTCCCCCCTCCTGGATCTCGCCGGGATCGTGGTCCCTCGGATATGGTCATTGATACAGGATTGGTACGTCGGGAGATGCGCCTCGAGGGGGGGGGGGTACTGTCAGGATCACAGTGAGTCCAGTGAGCACCAGGAGGTGAAAAGGCAGTCGGCAGCCTTCAGGGAATTTATCTTTTGCCGCAACAAGCAGCCTCGGCTGGGCGGCTTCGCCTCTAGGCTTCAGTCCTCGTGAAGTGCTGATGGTCTCCAAATAATTTAGATTTAGCCTCATCTGTCCAAAGCACATTATTCCAAATGTTTAGGCCTTTGTCTCTGTGTTCTTTTACAAACTTTAGTCTTGTCCTTATGATTTTCTTAGACAGTAAAGGTTACCTCCTTCACACCTCCCATGATAATTAAAGAAATTAAAGATAATTAAAGAGCCAGAGCCTAATGTAGAACCAGTTCTTTCTTTTTCGACACCCAAAGCACAGGCTCTGAACCAGGAAAAGTGGTTGGATGCCAAAGTAGGTTCACAAAGCCATGAGCATTAACAGTAAAGCAACATCCGCCATTGTTGATGTTGTGTTTGTCGCTGCTGCACTTACATTGCTGAGAAACGTGACACGTATACAGTGATGTCAGACTTGGCTCTGTGATGGCTCTCTAACCGATGGAAAGGCAAACGGGTTCTTAAAAGGATCGCCAGTGGAACCAACTTTGAATCAGCACCAACACTAGCTCTGAACCAGCACCCGGGTCTTTTTGGTGGAAAAGAGGCATTAATGAACGGTAGCTCCCCAGTACCGGCAGCACTCATGCAGCCCCAGACCATGACAGTCCCTCCACCATGCTTGACTGTAGGCAAAACAAAGTTGGCTTTGTACTCCTCACCTCATTGCCTCCACACACGCTGGACACTATCTGAACCAAATAAGTTTATCTTGGTCTCATCAGACCACAGGACATGGTTCCAGTAATCCATGTACTTAGTCTGCTTGGCTTCATCAAACAGTTTGCAGGCTTTCTTGTGCATCATCTTTAGAAGAGTGTGTGGCGTATGGTCTGAGCACTGACAGGCCGATCCCCCCACCCCTTCAACCTCTGCATCAATGCTGGCAGCATTCATACGTCTATTTCCCAAACACAACCTCTGGAGATGACGTTGACCCCGTGCACATCTGTGGTCGACCATGGCGAGGCCTGTTCTGTGTGGAATCTGTCCTGTTAAACCACTGTATGGTCTTGGCCACTGTGCTGCAGCTCAGTTTAAAGGTCTTGGCGATCTTCTTATAGCCTATGCCATCTTTATGTAGAGCAACAATTCTTTTTTCAGATCTTCAGAGAGTTCTTTGCCATGAGGTGCTATGTTGAACTTTCAGTGACCGGTATGAGAGAGTGAGAGCAATAACACCAAATTTAACACACCTGCTCCCAATTCACACGTTTTTCGACATTTTCACTTAGGGGTCTACTCACTTTTGTGTCCAGCGGTTTAAACATTTATTGCTGTGTGTTGAGTTATGTTGAGGAGACAGAAAATTTACACTGTTATACAAGCTGTACACTCTCTACTTTACATTGGAGCACAGAGTCATTTCTTCAGTGTTGTCACATGAAAAAATATAATGAAATATTTACAAAAAATGTGAGGGGTGTACTTACTTCTGTAAGATACTGTACATAAACTGAAACTAATTTATACACTGATAAATATAATATGCAGAATAGGGATTAAATATATAGTAGTGCAATGACTGCATTATTTTATGTTCAAATAAGCATAGTGGATAATAGTGAAGTAAAAATGCAAGTAAATGTAAACAGATGCAGTGTGATAAGCTGTTTAGTGTGGAATAAGACAGCTGTAGGGAATAAGCTATTCTTCAGTCTGAAAGATAGAAGACCACAGAAACCGAAGAAATCATTGTTGACTTCAGGAGTTCTGGTAGTTAAAACAGCTCAGCTCATCATAGTGAGCTCCCAGACCTGGACACTGTGTATGCTAGGTGGCTGAAACCAAAGACTAGCATCATCGTTAAAGACTCCACTCACCCAGGACACAGAATGTTTGTTCCCTTACCATCTGGGAAAAGATACAGAGCTAAACAAACAGACAAAGAACAGCATTTTTCTGAAAGCATTATCTCCCATCACCCTCTCATCCTCCTGCAAATCAAAAATCCCTACATAGCTTATGATCTGTTAAGTATTTTTATTGAGAAACAAGTCAGACAAGTCAAAATACATGTAACTTCCATGTCTGTGTTTCTGCAGTTTACTTTACCGTTTTGTCATAATTTTGTTTATATATATGCTTTATTATTTATGTGCTTTGTGGTCATCGATAAATGCCAATGAGCTTTTTCAGGAGAACCCTATGCACAAATGAGTTTGAAGGAATCAACAAGTTCTGAAACAATTATAAATGTTTTGAACAAATGACCCCAAAATGCTGCAGAATTGCACAATTGGTTCAATAACCATCCTAGATTTTTCAGTCTGTTACTATCAGTGTATTCCCCATACCCCAATTTCACATAAGAGTTTTTCTTAGCATGGTGGTAGAAGGAAGATTTTGCAGGTGATAAATGAAGCCCGTGTGGACATTGCATTTTAATATGCATCCAGATCCAGGTTTTCTCCCCTTGCTGCTATGGGAGTGCGAACATCTTTTGTGGATGAGATCCTCTGCCCCAGGCCAGAGATATTATATAAAAAGACTATGTGGTAATTTTCAAAATATTTACTGAGAAAAACTGCAAATGAAATGCAAATTACTAATTCAATGTATGTTATCTGTGGCACTTGTTCAGTGTTCCTTTTCCCTGCCATGCAGCTGATTTATGTATGTGTTGAGTTACAGTATGTAGGTCACCGGTCCATGTCCATGTACATGTCCTCACAGGACCAATTACACAATTCTCTATTTTCTTTTTTATCTTTCCAACTCAGGATCTCTACACTGTCCCAAGAGACATACAGTATTTTCCGCACTATAAGGCGCACCTAAAAGCCTTAAATTTTCTCAAAAATTGGCCGTGAGCCTTATGTGTGCACTGAGTTCCAAAAATCTGTGTGACTTTGGTAAGCTCTCCGCTTGATTGACTTCCGGACCATTTCCCGCTGACACAGGGACGTAATACATACACTACGTACGCTGGCAGCGATAATTCAATCAGAGAATATTACGTAATACGTACAGTACGTACGCTTACCTCCGCCACGCCTCTGGTAGGTATACTACCGGTATGTTGCATAACAACATTTGTTTCTTCCTAACCATTATGCGCTCCACACTCCAGTCCAGTAGGTGGCGGTAAATGCACCTTAAGTTGGTTTACAGACGCTTACGAGGGACAATTCAAACTACAGGTGATCAGTTACACGGTTGTAAATGGGAATAGAGCAGCGAAAGAATTCAACATCAATGAATCTATGGAAGTGGAGGAAGCAAGAAAATGAACTACGCCGAGTTAAGAAAACACAGGAGATGAGGACTTTGATGGATTTGTGGGAGAAGATTGATTAAAAAATAATGTGTGTGTATTGTTAAATAGTAGAATAAAGTTCAACTAAACTCACTGTTTTGCTTCCGTTACCATTTTTTGTGGACCGTATGTTTTAGCATGCGCCTTATGTATGGGTTAAGTACAGAAATACAGCCCGTAATTGAGACTGCGCCTTATAATCCGGTGCGCATTATGGTGTGGAAATACTGTAATCATTTTCATTTACTCAATATGTGTAATTTTTTTTTTTAAACTCTACCAGTGCTTTCAAGTGCAAAGAATCCATCCTTAAGTAAAAAAAATAGAACATTTTATAAAAAAACAAAGGCTTTTTTTCATAAAAGAGGGTTTCTTTACCATATAAAGCACTTGTAAAGTTTCAAACCACATATTTTAATCCCCAATACATTCAGTCCATTTATAAAAACAACAGTACAAAGGTGCTCAATATAAATTCTTCATTGTGACAATAACATGTACATATTTGAAGGGATGTAACTGCATGACATATCATATTGCTTATGATAAGGTTCTTAAATGGATATGTTATTGTATAGAACAGTACAGGTCTCTCTGGTGGATCACGAGCCAATTCCATCTCTCTAGCTCGTCCTCCCAGTCACAGCCCACACTTGACCATGCCTATGCCGCCACAACTGCTAATATGTTAATGATTATCATTTCATCAGAGGTGGGAGTAAGTCACTAGTAAGTCTCAAGTCATGAATGTCAAGTCAAAGTCAAGTCGAGTCTTTTTTAATATTTGTCAAGCAAGTCTCAGGTCTCAAATTTGCGACTTAAGTCTGACTCGAGTTCCCCAGCTCTAGATTTCAATAATAATATTTTTAATTTGTTTACTTATATTTACTTATATTTGGGTCACCATACTTAGCTGTATGTCACGTCATTTCACATCATTTATATATTCAGCATTGAATTAGCTATGCAGGTCATTTAAAATATCTTGAATGCACAGGATTAAAAGGGATAAAGACAGAAAAAAATGGAAAGAATTTCCAGGTTGGTTTGTTCCTATATAATTAAGTTGTGTTTAATAACAATAAGCATTTGGCTTTGGGTGGTACACAGAAATTTGTCACAGTTTTGACAGGTTTGTGATTAATTGGGCAGGAAGCAGTCGATCTAATGCAGGAACATGAAGTGAGAGATAGAAGACAACAGTGCTGATGAGTTTATACTAGCTAGAAGTTTAAATAGAAAAAAGTCCATCTTACTTTCTTTATTCTTTATACTCTCTATTCTCTCCACCTCCTGAGGCTCATAACACAGACAAGGCATTTTCTGGGTTTATTTATTTTAGTTTAGTTTTTTAAGTTGCAAGTTTTATTTACAACACAGGCCACATTTGATTCAATACAAATACAAACATTTAGGTACAGATATTAAAATGTAAAGGAGAGAGGGCAGTGGGAACATATCTGTCCTGGCCTAGATTGTTTTCAGGCACTCCCTACACACACACACACACACACACACACACACACACACAAGCTGAAGTCCCAAACTGTAACACCTGAGAGCTATTTAAAGAAACACGGTATGATTAGTGAGGGAAGCAGCAGCCCAAGAAGAGGGAGAGAAAGAGAGGGGGGGGGGGTTTGTAAAGGGGGAAGAATTCTCAGGAGCATTTCTGGAACTTTCTATTTTAATGGGACTGTCTGACACATGATCTTCTATACAGTATATTCCACACTGTACAAAGTAAGATACAAAGTAAGAATGGATGTGTGTATTTATACACACACACACACACACACACACACACACACACACACACACACACACACATATATATATATATAGTGAGACTGTAGGTATCTTACAAACAGTACCTGATATGCCGTGTTGAAGGTTAAAGCACTTTTATCTTTTATATAATGGCCAAATCGTTGTTGACCTCAGTGACTTGCTGGTGGTCTGGAGGCTGATTGATGCCAAAAACAGATAACTGTCTCAGCAGCAGCCTTTAAATTTAGTCTTAGATTCAGAGGAGCCTTAAGATTATCCTCGGGATCTCTTCTGTCTTTTCACGTGTTACCTGTTCTCATTTTGCTCTTACCATTAAAGTTAATCAGTCACACTTGTTTCTTCTTACTTCTGTCTAATTGTCTGTAATTGTATGTACAGTAATAGTGAAATAGGTGTATTAGCTGTAGAATTTAGCGAGGGATCCTTAAGCAGGTCCCTTGTGGTTTTCTGTTTTGAGTTTTTCTTTGATATTTCTTGAGATTTTTTTTTGTCCAAATAAAACAATAAGTAAAATAATTTGGAAAATCAGAATATCCTATGTTTTGTCAAGAAACACACCCAATAACGTCCTGTTTTTGCAGATAGCAGCAATTCCAAACAAGTCCTTCACACAAAACTCTTTTAAAAACTTTTAAAGATAAAAGTGAGTGTTTTTTAAATCTGTCACACAATATTTTAACACTAATTGACCCATAGTGTTCAAATGTTCCTTTAACATGCTGAAGGTTGTCTTTAGAAAAGGTCTCAGGGACTATGTAGCCCATGGGCAGAGTGTTTAAGGTTGAGACCTACATAAACACTACCAGCAGCTTAAGTTTGGCCAAAAAATTGGGTCAGGCAACAGGACAATGATAAGAACACCAGCAAATAAACATCTGAATGGCTGAATAAGTAAAGGTGTTCAGACTCAAACCCACTGATATGCTGTGGTGAGTGTTTTTTAAATCTGTCACACAATATTTTAACACTAATTGACCCATAGTGTTCAAATGTTCCTTTAACATGCTGAAGGTTGTCTTTAGAAAAGGTCTCAGGGACTATGTAGCCCATGGGCAGAGTGTTTAAGGTTGAGACCTACATAAACTCTAAGGCCCTGTCTGAAACTGTGACCTCACTCACTTTCAATATTTACTAGACTGCTTTATATAGAGAGCACTGACTAGGTCAGGAATGAGGGAGACACCAAACTGAATTTAGTAAAAACACACCAAGTGTTTCCTCGAGGCATTCACTAAATTCCAGGGGTTTTGTTACCACGACGTAAAGTGGGCATGTTTCTGGAAGTCTTGGAAAAACGCCCTCTTTCCAAAAAAAAAGATCAAACCTACGATGGATAATGAAGGTCAAAACAGTCATACAGGTAGATTTTATATTTTATATCTATTATACTTTATTATCTTACAATTAAGCTATTTTAGAAAACAAATAAACAACCAAAAACTGTTAGATTATCAAATAGGCCACACCTGCCCGATGATGCAATATCTGTTACGCTGTACAGAAATCCCTGGAACTGCATCCCATTTCCTCGACGGAACGACCATTTTTAACACTTAAGTGCACATTTGTTCACAAAGCAGTTTTACCAGTAAATGAAGGAACGAAAGTGAAATAATAGACCAACAACCTTCTTTATCCCCTTCCCATCATGGTTCAGCCCAACAAATGCAATGAAATTCCAGCTGAGAGTCTTCCAATCCTCAATATACCTCCTGTACATCTCCTTGCAGAAGGGGACTCTGATCAGATGACCCCTATCTCCAATTACTCTCCTATTACAAAAATATTACACTATTAAATCATGTACAGCCTCTTGCCCATCCACAAACTCCTTGAAATATCCTGGACTTTTATTCACACTTTACACAATCTCATTCAGTTAGTCTTTCCTTCTTATATCTTTGAGCAGAAGTACAGTCACAGAGAAAAGAGAGAACAGTACCCTGCAACAATTCTATGTTTTTATTTATCAGGTCCTTACCAACTTCTGTAAATAATCATATAACCTTAGGTGACAAGAAAAAGATTTCAACATGAAGTCATTTTTTTGGTTTATCTTAATTAGTAAATGTTATATGTTGAATTTGACCAGTTTCCAGCATCGCTTCAGTTCATTGATGTTTGAGGGAATTTGCTTATGAATTTCTCTCTCATAAGGTTCTCACCACAGCATATCAGTGGGTTTGAGTCTGAACACCTTTACTTATTCAGCCATTCAGATGTTTATTTGCTGGTGTTCTTATCATTGTCCTGTTGCCTGACCCAATTTTTTGGCCAAACTTAAGCTGCTGGACAGATGGCATCACATTTTTCTGATGAATATTCTGGTGTAAATTGGTGTTCATTGTTGTATCAATGACTGCAAGTTCCTGTGTCTTGCGGTTGCAAAAGAAGCCTAAATCATCACTCATCCACTTTCATGCTACACTGTTGGTATGAGATCTCTGTGTTTAGATTTTACATGATGATCAAATACATCTCCTGGTCTCATCAGTCCAAAGGATTTTGTTCCTGAACTTCCATACTTTGTTCTTCTTTCTTCAATGAAGAAGATATCTGTCATTTCTGTTTGTCCATATCTGAGCCTCAGACACCGACACTGACCAATTATATTTCTTCAGTAAGAACTTTACGTACTTCATCACACAAAGTAACTCCCAGGGATGACATTTTAGCTCGAAAGGCTCAAACTATATCCTTATCCTGGTTTGGAGGCCAAAGGGACTAAAGTATGTTGCAAATAGAAGAATTCACTGTAATTATTTATTATATGACATCTTAAAGGACATTGGGGACATTGAAAGTTTTTGGGGATTTTTTTGCATTTTGTTTTCCAGTCCAGTTTTCCAGTCTGTTGGGTGAATGAAAATGAGGATTTTTGGAACTATTCTATAAGGTGGAAAAATTTTATCCATCCATCCATCCATCCATCCTCTACACCACTTAACCTACTGATCTGTAGGCAATCTCAGGAGACTCAGGACCCAAGGTGGAGTACACCCTGGAAAGGATGCCAGTCAGCCTACTGTATAATGCATGACTCTCAGCTGGAGGAGGAAGCTGGAGTACCCAGATGAACCCTCTGGGGAGAACATACAGTACAAACTCCCCACATGGCAGAAGTGGGAATCGAGCCCTCAGCCTTGCTGGGCTCTAAGCCCCTGTACACTCATCCACACTGAAGCACAAGAAGTAGTTGCTGGAGGGGGTTTATATCATCAGAAGAAAGTTTCCAAGAATTCAAACAGGTGATAGTGAATCTCACTCTAAATATCATTTCTATTAGACTTAACAAGACAAAGGTTGTTATCTTTGTGGTTTTATTTTTATTTTGTTATTGTTTTGGAATCTATTTTGTAAAATCTTTGTTATTTTCCAGGTAAACTTTGGTGATATTCTCTGTTCTATCTGCATTAGTTCATGAACAGACAGTGCCTACACAGTGCCTTGCAAAAGTATTCATACCCACTGAATTTTTCCACATTTTGACACGTTACAACCACAAAGACAAAAGTATTTTATTGGGATTTTATGAAATGGACCAACAGAAAGTGGCACATACTGTAATTGTGAAGTGGAATGAAAAATATAAATGGTGTCCCAATTTTTTTTACAAATAAATCTTTGAAAAGTGTGGTGTGCATTTGTATTCAGCCCCCTTTACTCTGATACCCCTAACTAACATCCAGTGAAACCAACTGCCTTCAGAAGTCACCTAATTAGTAAATAGAGTCACCAGTGTGTAATTTAATCTCAGTATAAATACAGCTGTTCTGTGAAGCCCTCAGAAGTGTGTTAGAGAACATTAGTGAACAAACAGCACCATGAAGTGCAAAGAACACACCAGACAGGTCAGGAATAAAGTTGGGGCAGAAGTTTTAAAGCATTGTTAGGTTATAAATTAATATCCCAAGCCTTGAACATCTCACAGAGCATGCTGTACAATCCATCATCTGGTAATGGAAAGAGAATGGCACAACTACAAGCCTACCAAGACATGGCCGTCCACCTAAACTGACAGGACGTGCAAGGAGAGCATTAATCAGAGAAGCAGCCAAGAGGCCCAGGGTAACTCTGGAGGAGCTGCAGAGATCCACAGCTCAGGTGGGAGAATCTGTCCACAGGACAACTACTGTATTAGTCGTGCACTCCACAAATCTGGTCTTTATGGAAGCGTGGCAAGAAGAAAGCCATTGTTGAAAGAAAGCCATAAGAAATCCTGTTTGCCGTTTGCGACAAGCCATGTGGGGGACACAGCAAGCATGTGGAAGAAGGTGCTCTGGTCAGATGAGACAAAAATGGAACTTTTTGGACAAAATTCAAAACGTTATGTGTGGTGGAATCCTACCGCTGCACATCACCCTGAACACACCATGGTGGTGAAACATGGTGGTGGCAGAATCATGTTGTGGGGATGCTTTTCTTCAGCAGGGACAGGGAAGCTGGTCAGAGTTGATGGGAAGATTGATGGAGCCAAATACACGGGAACCTTAGATGAAAACCTGTTAGAGTGTAAAAGACTTGAGACTGGGGTGGAGTTTCACCTTCCAGAAAGACAATAACCCTAAACATACAGCCAGAGCTACAATGGAGTGGTTTAGATCAAAGCATATTCATGTGTTAGAATGGCCCAGTCAAAGTCCAGACCTAAATCCAATTGAGAATCTGTGGTGAGACATGAAAATTGCTGTTCACAGACACTAGCCATCCAATCTGACTGAGCTTGAGCTATTTTGCAAAGAAGAATGGGCAAACATTTCACTCTCTATATGTGTAAAGCTGGTAGAGACAATCCCCAAAAGACTTGCAGCTGTAATTGCAGCAAAAGGTGGTTCTACAAAGTATTGACTCAGTGGGGATGAATACAAATTGGACATTCTCATTTCTCATTATATATATGATCATGATATTATGATATATACTTTTACATCTTTAGGATGCCTAAAGCCCTCAAGGAGAGCATTTCAAAAGTTTTCATTTAGGATTATATTTAGCTTAACAATGACTTCTTCAAAACACCATCCCCATTTTCTGCCATCTTTAAATTAAAAAGACGTGATAATTACTTCCATCCACATTTATAGATTTTTATTTAACATTCTTCCATCCATATTTTACACAGAAAATGTGGAGGACTTTCACGTCATTAATAAACACTCAAAGACTCAAAGCTTCATGTGGTTTTATATATATTTTATTTAGATATATTTTTGGTATCATACCTTGAAGCTTTTTACAAACGCGCCTTTGGCTGTTGTGCTGTTGGACACTGATGTAAGTCCGGAGTATGTACAGTATTTGATACATTGGGGAAAAATACAGTACTGAATAAGTGGACTAAAGAAAATATGGTGAACATATGGTGTCTTGTCAAGTGACAGATAAATAAAAAAAGTCTAATGTCTATAATGGAGTTTCATGGCTGAATGAACTGTCATTATTATTTAATTTCCCAAAGCTCGTCCCAACAGCAAGATCATTAAAGACCCCAATGTAACCTTGACTTTCTTAAGAGTCTAGTAGACTACTAAATAATGTATATGTATATAATTGTGACTACATAGACACCCAGACTCATGATCATTATTACATAAAATAAGGCATTTGTTGTGGATTTATTTACTGGACGGTCAGTGCATGGTGCATGGGAGAATGCCAAACCCAGGCATAATAACTATGTTTATATATTTTATGAACTCCTTTTCTTTAGCTTCGGAAAATGATCCTGGTTTATTTATTGGTGTTAACATTTAATTAATTTATTGGTGTCACACGATGCATGATACAGAATAATCCAAACCCGGACCTTCTAACAACTTCTAGTGAAACTCACGTGTGCCGTCAAAGCGCGTCGCTATTGTGTCCAAAAATGTGTTCTGTGGCGCGAGCAGTCCCTTCATCACCGGCATCGTCACGGCACGGAGAGGACAGGATTCCCGTCAAATTAAGAAAGAAAGAAAGAAAGAAAGAAAGAAAGAAAGAAAGAAAGAAAGAAAGAGGTAATATTTTTTTCTCCGGTGAAAACTAGGCGCTAGGCGCGTCTCTTTCCTTTTTCTAGACGGCTGGGAGCGCGCGCCAGTCTGGTCCGAGAGAGAGAGAGAGAGAGAGAGAGAGAGAGAGAGAGAGAGAGAGAGAGAGAGAGAGAGAGAGAGACGGCCGCAGGTACAACACGATCACACCTGAGTGTGGATTGAAGTGACATCCAGCTTTACCTCCTCTTGCGGGTGTAGATGGAAAACGGAGCAGGTTGCAGAACACAATTAATTGAGTGTGTACTATTTTACGCACAAGACCATTAACAATTTTATGCCTTTGCTGATCAACAATGAATCCCATCATTTGTATTGATTTACTGCATTTCTATATGCACTCTAATATTACACAGATTACACTGTCAGCTAGCTTGTGTAGTTCAATAACACACACTTATTTCATTTCATTTAAGATCTGCCAATGAATTAAGAACTCTGCTGTGTAATAAATACATCCTGAGGACTTTCTTCTGGAAGTCACTCCATGCTGCTGAGGTTGGAGACAGGTGGAGATACATGAGATTGTGGACTTACAAACCAACTTATCTGGAGGAGGAAGAACTGTGTATTCGTGATCTATTTGGTCATTTGGATATCAGATATTTGACCTATCCATACACAGTGAGAGGGTGTAGTTCCATTTACACCCAGTGGTTTTTATGTAGCCAGAGTATTTGAGATGCTAGCTACAGATGTATAAACTCCTTCTCATCCTTCAATTATTCTATATAAAAGTGAGCAAGTTTGCCATGAATTAATTCTAACTGGGAGTCATCACGATTTTGTGAGCCATGAAAGGTCATAAACTATATAGTTTTAATGCATTACTATTATTAATTAATCTACAATTAACAACAGTCAAGCTTGTTTTCAAGCTAGATCAGAATAGAACCTTTATTTATAAAGGTGACCAGCGGAAAGTTTTGTAGCTCGTGCATGATGTCACTTTTGCAGTAGTATGTGCTATAATAACATTCATTAAAGTCAACAAAGTCATCAGGATGACATGATGTTCAGCTATACGATAAGACGTCATGGTCTTATGGTAAATATTTTCACTCTCATAAGGATGTTTTATTTTGTATTCAACATGATTATAATAATTTGAGCCAAATAACACAGTGATTTTATTAACTATGTAAATAAATCTATTTATTTATTTTTTATTAATTTCAGGGGCATTTCCAAAAGATTAAATGTACTATGGCACACCTTCAAGGACATCGTGAACAAATGGATAAATTGGGGCATGACAATAACCTTAAAAAAACCGACATGAGATTAAAAATGATCCAACGATGATGAAAACTTATCAGAGAGGCTGAAAAAACACTGCAGCATCATTAAGGGAGCTGCAGGAATATCTGGGAGATACTGGTCACTGCCTGCATGACAACACTGCTAAAATTCTTCACATGTATTCTCTGGGTTTTGGTAAGAAGAACTTTCTTCTTCTTCAAGAAAATAAACCCTGGGCTTGATTCTTAAAGATATATTTGCTGCAAAATGATCATACAAAGATCACCAAATAACACCGGACCCACAGTGAAACATGCTATGGAGCTGCTTCTGTTCAGCTGGGACCTCAGCTCTGTTGAAGATAATCTGTTAGACTGAAGCTGAAGCAAGACAACAACACAAAGAACATATCCAGGTCAAGAAAGGAACTGCTTTAGAAGAAGAAGATTAGTGCTTTGAAAAGCCAAGTCACAACCAAGCTGTAAATTTGATCAACATCCTCTGGATGACTTGAAGAGGGTTGTACACAGGAGATTCCCTCACAATTTGGTCGATTGTGAAGCATTTTTATGAGAAAGAATTAAATAAAATGGAAGCTCCAGTCAGGTTCAAGCCAGAGGCTTTTTCCTCCCTGTTGGCCTCTGGCAGGAGCCAATGAGCACTTTGCTGTTGCATCCTGCCCATCTTTCAGTGTCTGCTTCCCTGCTCCACTTTGGAGTTCTAGGAGTCCCACTCATTCTGGGCTAATTCTGTCACATATTCACCTTCTCACTGCTGCAATACTCTAAATTCAGGGCTATAGTGTTTGTTGAAGATCTCAGCCCACACCACAGCTATCAGCCCTATGGTCTACAAATTCCAATTTTATTGATTACATACACAACTGTACACAGTACAACATGCAGTGACATGCTTTTTTGACTGCCTGTGACATAAAAATAGAATAAAATTAGAATAAATATAGAGTTTACAATGAAATAGAATTTTCCCTTTTAAAATATATATAAAATACAAGCATATGGGAGGAGTATGAACGTACAAAGACTGAATAAAGTGCAGATGTGTGTAATTGTTTAGGCAATTTATAAGATTAGGTTGTGCTGTGCAGATGAGTCCAAGCTCCACTTCCATGTCTGAACTGCCTGTAGGAAGAAACTCTTCGTGGTTCTCTCTGAGTCCTTTCTTGCATGCAACAGAGACAAGAGTCCATTGTTTGCAATCTTCCTGGTCTAGATACTGTATGGCATTGCTTGCTGTGGATAGACTACAGGTCAGGGAGCTCAGTGTGGATGATATGCTCAGCTGTTCACATCACCCTCCAGAGAGCCACCTGCCCTGCTCGGTGCTGTTCCCAAACCAGGCTGTGATGCTTCCCATCAGAACGCTCTTCATGGTGGTGGTGCAAAATTTCTACAAAAAGTACTAAAGAAATTTTTCACCTTCACTATGACATTTCTGACATACTGAGATACAGTCAGACAGACAGACAGACAGACAGACAGACAGACAGACAGACAGACAGACAGACAGACAGACAGATAGACAGATAGATAGATAGATAGATAGATAGATAGATAGATAGATAGATAGATAGATAGATAGATAGATAGATAGATAGATAGGTAGATTTCCAAGGTGCAAGCCAAGGCCTTCTGATTTACCTGTCAGATCTTTTTAATTTAAACTTACATACATTTCTAATAATAAATGTAAATCAATGTCAATGTCAGCTTTATTTGTATAGCACTATTCAAATAACCCATGCTGACCAATGTGCTTTACAACATCTAAGTATAAAAAAGGAATAAATACAATTTTAATAATAGCAATATACACATTAACAGTAATAAAAAAAAAATTTAAGAGGGATATGCCATGGAAAAGAAGTATGTCTTAAGTTGTATTTCAAAAAAGTGTACAGAATCAGCATCCCTGAGGTACATGCGTAAGTTATTCCAAAGTCTAGGTGCTACTGCCACAAATGCATGATCCCCTTTCCGGCTTAACTTGGTCCTTGGAATTTTAAGTAAATTTTGAGTTGTTGATCTCTATGTTCTTCCCGTTTGATATTCAGCTAACAAATCTGATAATTAAGATGGTGCAAGGCCATGCAGAGATTTATATACTAGTAAAAGTAACTTAAAATCAATCCTGTACTGTACCGGAAGCCAATGCAGGGAGACCAGGGGCGGAGTGATGTGTTCATGTTTTTTAATATTCATTAATAATGTTGCAGCAGCATTTTGAACCTTCTGCAGCTGTAAGATAGAGGCTTGACTAATTCCTTTATATAACGAATTACAATAGTCCAGTCTTGATGATGAGAGCACGAATTGCAATTTCGAGACTCTTAACTGTCAGACAAGAAATCATCCCAATTATGTTATCTTAATGCATAGTTTTTTAAATAAGGACTACTGAATATTTAGGCATAAAATAATAGATGGGTTTATAGATCTTCCAGAGGTCTGAGATCTCTCAACATTCTATAATGTTCATAAACCCACAATGATGTCACCACAATGATCACCATGAAATAAGATTTAAATAAATCCCACCATGTCAAGAGGAATATTTTACTGAACATCATTAAGATAACTGAACATATTCCACATGGTTTCTTTCTGACCAGTTCAGCATCATCTCTACTGCCACAATTTATAAACCTTCTATAGTCATATATCCACAAGTCTGTGAGTGATGATAAAGTGTGATAAGTGATGATAAAGCCCAAAGCATGAGGTTTATACATTATAACTCTGTAGTAGACTGACAGCTTGTCTCTTCTCAAAAGTTTCAGTCATCAACGACTAGAACTTTGCTGACAATCAAATACAAACACCAACAAGAAACACCATACAGATGACAGATGAGACAGGTCACTGGTAGGAGTTTAAAAGAAGAATAATATGCTTGAAATCTGTGCTACAACTCAAGAAGTGTTCTGAAAAAAAAAACACAATAAAAACAGGGAAAAGAAACAGGTGTAATGGTGGACGTTATAACCACTGCCGTGAGACTGGGTTGTGCAGACACGAAAGATGCTTCATATCGAAATATAGGAATGAGTGACACGAAAAAGGGGACATTCGTGTCCACAAACAAGAATCAAATAGATTACATTTCGTGAACTATGTCACAAACTGCCGTGAGACTGGATTGTTATAACAGGGAATCAGAAGTAAAGGCAAAATGTATCAAAGGCCCTCTAGTGGCTATCTGCAGTACAGTTTATAACTGCAATCCTGCCGCATGTTAGTAAATGAGATTTTATTTGAGAATAATTATTTTATTCATTTTTACAAGTTCAATTGACCCTAACATACCAGCCAGTTTTTCTCTTATGATTAAAATGTCATTTGAAAATAAATAAAAGAAGGTGATCTCTGGACAGTTCTGTAGCAAAGCCTTGTCTTATTCTGCTGTAAAGTTTTGGATCCTCAGCAGGGAATGATTGCAATTGGTCTGTTGCTCTTTCTGATCTCTAAGGTAGCTCACTGTACTAACATTATTGTAAGCAAACCGATGTGAGTGAACAAAGTGACGGCATAAACCGAGGCAGCTAAGAGCTTTTAAACACTTTTATACAGTCCCCTTTTAAACAAACTCTACCACCAGAATGAAGACATTCAGATTTACTGTCTGAACTGGATAAAAAAAAAAACGCTTATGTTGAGTGTAAATGCTGTTTGTCAGGGTGTTTTCAGTTAATTTATGAGGTTAACATGATCTGTTAATAACAATAGCTCCTATTTAACATAGAACAGAATTTTTTTGTGTGTTTGAAAATTTCCAAAAAAAGTCAAGTCAAGAAGCTTTTATAGTTATTTCATCCGTATACAGTATATCTGACACAGTACACAATGACATGAGACATCGTTCCTCCAGGACCATGAAGCTACATAGAACAACGCAGAGATAAGGACTGAAGTAAGTTAGTCCTAGACACATAAAGTGTATCTGTACAACCTGGTGTACACAGTGTGAGACACAAGGCAAGAAGACAGTGCAGGACAAAAGACAGTGCAGCCCAAAAGACAGTGCAGGACAAAAGACAGTGTATGATAAAATGCATGAAAAGACAGTGTAGGACAAAATACATTTCAGGACCAAAGACAGTGAAGACCAAAGACAGTGCAAGACAAAAGACAATGAACACAAAAGACGGTGTAGGACAAAATACATTTCAGGACAAAAGACAGTGTAGGAAAAAATACATTTCAGGACAAACGACAGTGTAGGACAAAATACATTTCAGGCCCAAAGACAGTGAAGACCAAAGACAGTGCAGGACAAAAGACAATGAACACAAAAGACAGTGTAGGACAAAATACATTTCAGGAAAAAAAACAGAGAAGACCAAAGACAGTGTGGGACAAAAAAGAATGTGTAGGACAAAATACATTTCAGGATAAAGACAGTGAAGACCAAAGACAGTGCAGGACAAAAGACAATGAACACAAAAGACAGTGTAGGACAAAATACATTTCAGGAAAAAAGACAGAGAAGACCAAAGACAGTGTGGGACAAAAGACAGTCAGGACTATTATTATTGTTGCAAACAAACAATACAAGACATTACACAAAGACAAAATACACAAAAGCAGCACTGAC